>NC_091963.1:54111216-54266992 GCF_031021105.1 Erythrolamprus reginae
AGAGGGTTTTCTCCTCGCGCTTCGGGAATGCCCGCCCCACCCCTCTGGCAGCCCCTTGGGAGCGCTTTCCTCCCAAGCTTTCAGCAAGGGGGCTGCAGTAGAGGCAGGGCAGGCGTTCCCGAAGAACTCAGAGAAAGCGCTCTCACAGCCCCCTTGCTGAAAGAGAGAGAGGGAGAGAGAAATCGCCCCAGTCACCTCGACTGACTCGTTGTCAGTCGACTCTGTTTTCCAATTGGAGTTGAGGTCGGCCCAGATCCAAGCTATTTTATCAGCGAAAAACGTGTTACAATCCTCGGCACTGCTCTGTAAGGGCTCCCCAACTCCCCCCTGGTTAAGAAGGGAGCGGATCACCCTAAACAGAGCGGCCGGGCGGGATTCCGCTGATGCAATCAAGGCAGCATGATATGCGCATCTTGCCGCCTTGAGCGCCACTTTGTAAGTCTTAATAAAAGCTCTTACAAGTGTTCGATCGGATTCAGACTTACTCTTCCTCCATCGCTTCTCTAGACGTCTCTTCTGGCGTTTCAATTCCCAGAGCTCCTCATTGAACCATGGAGCTCTACGGGGTCTGGCACCATGGAGAGGTCGCAACAGCACAATCCGGTCAAGAGCCTCCGCTGCAGCCTTCTTCCAGGCCTCCGCAAGAGACTCCGCCGAACTGTGGACGAGTGCATCTGGAATAACCCCAAGCGCCCTCTGAAAGCCCTCTGGGTTCACCTGCAGGGAAGGATTGGAGCCAGGAAGTCAAGCCGTAGTAGAAAATGGTCTGACCATGACAAAGGCAATGCTTCTAAGCCCCTTAGTCTCAGACCATTACTCAGTTGCTCAGAGAGGAATATCATGTCGGGTGCGTGTCCTCCCTCGTGAGTTGGACCCTACTTGACTCAGGTCCATGGCTGTCATGGTGGCCATGAACTCCTGTGCCAGTCCAGAGGCTTCGCGGAGTGACGGCAGGTTGAAGTCCCCCAAGACAATAAGTCTGGGGAACTTCACTGCCAACCCGGCTACCTCCTCGAGTAGCACAGGCAGGGCTTTTGACACGCAGCTGGGAGGCAGGTACGTGAGAAACAAGCCCACCTGAACCCCTAAGTCCAACTTCATCAAGAGAGACTCGCAGACCGCAATCTCTGGAGCAATGAGTCCACGTAGGCAAAGGCTCTCCCTGGCTATAATAGCCACTCCTTCCCCCCTTCCCTGGGGTCGAGGTTGATGCCATATCTTAAACCCGGCTGGGCAAATTTCAGAGAGAGGAACTCCTCCCTCTGGGCCCAGCCAGGTTTCAGTAATACATGCCAGGACGGCCTCCTCATCCAGGATTAAATCTCGGATGAGGAGAGCTTTATTTACCACTGACCTGGCATTGAGCAGCAGCAACCTGAGCCCAGGGCCAGAATTACACTCATCACCAGTGCCCAAGATTGAGCTCACGGAGCCAGAACAAGGGATTGTTATTAAGCAACGATCCCTTGTTCCCCTGGAACGGCTAACTCCGTGGCCCCCGCCATATCTGCCTGTCCCCAGCAACACCGGAATATTCCGACCCTCTGTCACCCCAGAGATTGGTGCCCCCTCCCCTCCTGCCTCTCCGGCGTCAGGTGGGCCAAATCTATCATTCATACTACAGTGGAACCCCGACTTACGAAATTAATTGGTTCCGGAAGGAGGCTCGCACGTCGAAAAGCTCGTATGTCGAAACATTGTTTCCCATAGGAAACAATGTAAAAGCGATTAATGCGTGCAAGCCCGAGGGCTGAGGGGAAAAGACGTCGGCTGAAGCGGGGAAGTTTGCCAGGAGTCAGCAAAGAAGCCGCGCGTGTGTTTTAAAACATCGGAGCCGGCATGGGGAGGCTTTCAATCAGCCCCCGAGCCCCCAACCCGGGCTCGGGGGCTGATTGAAAGCCTCCCCATGCCGGCTCCGATGTTTTAAAACACACGCGCGGCTTCTTTGCTGACTCCTAAAGCGGGGAAGTTCGCCAGGAGTCAACAAAGAAGCCGCGCGTGTGTTTTAAAACATCGGAGCCGGCATGGGGAGGCTTTCAATCAGCCCCCGAGCCCCCAACCTGGACTCGGGGGTTGATTGAAAGCCTCCCCATGCCGGCTCCGATGTTTTAAAACACACGTGCGGCTTCTTCGCTGACTCCTAAAGCGGGGAAGTTCGCCAGGAGTCAGCAAAGAAGCCGCGCGTGTGTTTTAAAACATCGGAGCCGGCATGGGGAGGCTTTCAATCAGCCCCCGAGCCCCCAACCCGGACTCGGGGGTTGATTGAAAGCCTCCCCATGCCGGCTCCGATGTTTTAAAACACACGCGCGGCTTCTTCGCTGACTCCTAAAGCGGGGAAGTTCGCCAGGAGTCAGCAAAGAAGCCGCGCGTGTGTTTTAAAACATCGGAGCCGGCATGGGGAGGCTTTCAATCAGCCCCCGAGCCCCCAACCCGGACTCGGGGGTTGATTGAAAGCCTCCCCATGCCGGCTCCGATGTTTTAAAACACACGCGCGGCTTCTTTGCTGACTCCTGGCGAACTTCCCCGCTTTAGGAGTCAGCGGAAAAGCCGCGCGTGTGTTCTAAAAGATCGGAGCCAGCCTGGGGAAGCTTTCCATGCTGGCTCCGATCTTTCAAAACCGGCGTGTGGCTTCTTTGCTGCTCCTAAAGCGGGGACGGCCCCCCCCACCCCCAAGCAGAAGCCAAGGACCCCCCCACCCCCAAGCAGAAGCCAAGCGAATGCTTACCAAGTGGGATACTACGAGCAGAGAGGAGCCGGGCGCTTCCTTGCCTTCCTTCCTTCGCCGAAATAGTCAGGGAGGCGTGGCTCGTATCCCGGATGTGAGCTCGGGAGGCGAACGGAAATGGCGCTCCCTCCCAAGCTCTTATCTCGAGTTGCTCGCAAGTAGAGCTGCTCGTATGTTGAGGTTCCACTGTATTTCCATTTATCTCATCCATACCATAGCCTCACCCACTCCATCCATCACACTCATACCAATCATTCATCCCATGCACAATATTACATCCATCCCAGTCATCCATTAATTAAGAGACCCCCCCAATAATATTAAAAATGGATTAAATTATTAATAATTAAAAACACTAATAAAATATATCACAATATATAAATATAAAATAGAGAGTAGAAAAAAATGCATAAGTTAATAATTGATAATATAAAATCAGATCTTAGTTATTAATTAATCATCAGTCAATCAATCAATCAATCCAGGTATGATGTCCTCTATATGTCTTCTATAAGGTCTTAAGGTCTTAAAATCTGCTGTCTTCTACAATCAATCCACTAGGGGCACAGTTCTTCTATAATAGTGCATAGCAATCAGGGGGATGGGGGGGAGACGACAAACGATGATAAACATTTGCAAAGTTAACATTGGCAATGTCCCCAGTCCAATTGGCCATAATGTTCCCGAGCAACCAATTCCATCATTCTCACCCCCTCTAATCATTTTTGTCGTTGTTGTTCCGATATCCACCAACTCCATCTGTCTCCTCACTCTTTCAATCCCACTTTAACCTCCCCTCGGCACCAGCAACTCTCACCCACTGGTGCCATGCGGGGGGGGGGGGCGGGGGGGTTGTTGCCCCTGGATGTTCCCCGCTTGCAGCTATCCTCCGCCACTGGCAACAGGCCGCTCCCATCTCAGTGTTGGTCTCCACTCCTCTCCGTCGCCTCCGTTACCCCCTGGCCTCCACCGTCTCGGCACCGGTCATTCTCACTCACCGGGGTCGAGCCGGGAGGCTCAGTTCAGCAATGGCTCCACGCTCCACACTTTCTCGACTCCTTTCCTCCCTCCAGTGTTTGTATTTTGTGCCAGGCACCGCCGCCATCTTCCGCGCCTCAGCAGATATGGAATTAAAAGAATCTATAAAGAAACAAAAAAATAATAAAGCGACGGGTCCAGATGCAATACCAGCTGAATTTTACAAATTGGACACAGAAATACTTTTTTCAAATATGCTTGAAACATATAATCAAATATTGATGGAAGGCAAATTACCAAAAACATGGTCAGAAACTTTAATAACTTTAATGCATAAGGTTGACACGGAAAAAGAAAAAATGGAAAATTATAGACCCATTTCATTATTAAACGTAGATTACAAAATTTTTATATCAATATTTGCTAATAGACTTAAAAGTATTATAAATAATATGATACATAGCGATCAAAACAGATTTTTACCAGGAAGACAAATAAAAAATAATTTAAGAATAATAGTAAATACATTAGAATATTACGAGCAACATCCAGAAAAGCAAATGGCCCTTATATTTTTGGATGCGAAGAAGGCATTTGATAATGTAGACTGGAATTTTATGAAAATACAATTAAATAAGATGGAGGTAGGAACAAAGTTTTTTAACATAATAGATGCTATATATATACAGAACAAACTGCTAAAATTATAATAAATGGTGAACAGACTAAAAAAGTGGATATACAACGAGGAGTAAGACAAGGTTGTCCAATATCACCACTATTATTTATTTTAACATTAGAGGTATTGTTGATAAAAATAAGGGCAGATAAGGAAATAAAAGGATTGAAGATTAAAAAAGAAATTTACAAAACACAAGTATTCGCAGACGATGTGGTGTTTGTTTTGGAGGAACCAACAAAATCTATTTTAATAAATTCAATTGAAGAATACAGGAAAGTTGCAGGATTGAAAATAAACAAAGAAAAGATGCAGATACTAACAAAAAATATGACTGAAACACAAAGAAAGTATTTAGGAGATTTATCAAGTATGAAAATCGCAAAAAAAGTGAAATATCTAGGTATATGGATGACCTCTAAAGCTGCATCTCTGAAAAATGATAATTATTTAAAATTATTAAGTCATATTAAAAAGGACTTAGAAATATGGAATAATTTACAACTATCATTGGAAGGAAGAATTTCTACAATTAAAATGAATATCCTTCCTAAAATTTTGTTTCTCTTTCAAGTCATTCCAATAAATCCAGGACCGAATTTTTTTGCTGAATTAAATAAGATAACAAAAAAATTTATTTGGCAAGGTAAAAAAGCAAGAATAAAACAAAATTCATTAGAAGATCGTAAGGAAAGAGGAGGCCTTGGCCACCCAAACTGGAAATTATACTACCACACTACTGCCTTGACATGGATAAAAGAATGGTTGACTTTAGAAAACCAAAGGATGCTTAACTTAGAAGGCCACGGCCTGATGGTTGGCTGGCATGCATTTATATGGTATGATAAATTGAAAACACATTCATATTTTAAAAATCATATTATTAGGAAAGCATTGATAGAAGTATGGAACGAAATAAAGAAGAACCATTTCTTGATAATGCCAGAATGGGTTTCACCCCTTGAAGCCATTACGCACCTGAATTTTAAAGAAAAGGGTAAGATTTGGAAATACAGGGATTTGTTAGATAATCAATTTAAATTAAGAATAAAACAAGAATTATATGACTTAGGTATTGATTTAGATTGGTGGCAGTATATGCAGATCAGCTCTAGATATCAAATAGATATAAAGACTTATATTTTTAAAAAAGAAAATAATGTACTGAGCAAATTGTTATTTCAAAACCAAGTAAAAATAATTGGAAGTGTGTATAAATACTTATTAAATTATAGAACGATAGGTTGGATATTGAAAGATAATATGATTAGTTGGTGCAAAAATTTAGGCAAAGAGATAAACTTAGACACATGGGAAAAGATATGGATGTACAATTGGAAAATAACAAAATCAATTTCCTTTAAAGAAAATCAAATTAAGATGTTTTACAGATGGTACCTTCCACCATATAGAATTTCTAAAATGTTTCCGTCTGTATCGCCTATTTGTTGGAAATGTAAAAAAGAAATTGGTACATATTATCACGCATGGTGGACATGTTCTGAGACAAAAATATTTTGGAACAAAGTAGAGAATTGGATAAATGAAATAACAAAAGAGAAGATTAAAAAATCTCCTGAATTTTTTTTATTGGGTATTTCAAACACAAAGTATAGAAAATAAATTTATTATTTAATAATACATATATTGGTTGTGGCAAGAATAGTATTTTCAAAGAAATGGAAAGAAAAGACAATACCAAAAGACACTGAAGTATTTAAAAAAATTATAGAATGTGCAGAACTAGATATGATGACTAAATGTTTAAATAATCAAACTGAATCAGAATTTTATAAAATATGGAATAAAGTATATGACTGGTGGAATTTTAAGAATGGTATTAATAGTTAATTATAAGTTAGAATGAATTAATATATAGTATAATTAACTTAGAAGTGTATATTCTTTCATTTTCTTCTTTTTTTCTTTCTGTATTACTAATAACCTTTTTTCTGTTTAAGTATAGAATATTTTAAAATATAAAGGAATTTGAATAATAAGTTTAATATTATAAAAATAGAGTTGAATTCAATAAGAATGTAACCTACATGTGTGGTACTTCTGCTTTGATCTGACTACAGTTAGGTTTCTATATTTCTGTAATAGTTAGACTTCTACAATAAGCGGAGCAATAGTAGCTCCTTAAATGTTTAATGTTGTATGTTTTTGTCTGTCTTTTTTTTTGAAAATCAATAAAAAATATTTAAAAAATAAATTAAAAAAATGGATGTATTTTAATTACAAGCAAAATATATTTCTTTCTCTTTTTTTGGTACATACACAAAATAATAATAAACAAAAAATAAAATTATTCATAATAAAATACAAATAAAAGTTATATTATAAATAATATTTATTTGGATCAATGAGAAGAATGAAATTGTTTGTGCTGAGATGACAGATTATCATAATTTGGTTCCCTGGTTGTTAATTTTAATCTGATGTGGTAATTTAATATGCGGTTCCACATCCAATAGACTCTTCCTTTTTTTTCGACTTAACGTCTACAAATGATGAAAAAGCAACTTCACATAAATATGAAGTTGGAAAGGGCAAGATATATTTCAGAACTTTTTCTGTTAAAACTGGATACACATTTTGCATTTGGCTGCAGGTTTGATTGAAATTTCGTCAATGGTTTCCGCTGCACTACATTTCGAAATTAAAAATGACATGCGATACGAAGCTCCCAGTATTTTTTGATTGTCACCCACTGTCAAACCCCACATTACTTTTCAAGACTGATTTAAATCCTTAAGTTTATTTTTTTTTTAAAATCTATGGGTTTATCTTTGTACTGACTATGGTTTGTCTCAAAATGTCACTAAGTTGGATGTTTTATGCTTCCATTTGTTAGATTTTCAAAACAAATTTTTATTTTCAGTCCATGAGAATCCAAATTTAAGATATTCTTTGTCGTACTTGTGAGTTTTCCTTGCTTTTTTAACAGGTTCTTTCAGAATTGAAGTTAATTCATCGTTAATTTCATTAATTTCTGTTTGTTGATTGCTACTATAATCATTACTTTCTTTCGGTGTAGTAGTTCCAGATTTTAACGATCCATAGTCTATGTTAGGGATAAAAATTATATTTTATAAAAATCAAAATTAGTCGGACTTATTAAAGCACATAACAAACCTTTTCTATAAGAAAAATCGCACAAAAGCTAAAAATATGCAGGGGCCTGGAGAAGCCACTAACTATTAACAAAGTAAGTTGTCTCTGTAACGATGTGCGGTATATTCATGCTGTGTTACACCAGACATCTCATGTCCCACAAGACTGTCTTGACTTGACTCATGAGAACGTAGAATTAGGTGCAGCTAACCATGGTGCAGTGCACATCCACACTAAACTCCAGTGCAACGCGTACCCCCACCAAACCGTTCCCATACCCTTGGGGGTACGCATACCACACTTTGGGAAACACTGCTGTAGTATATTGCTACCACTCTAATAAGATTTAATCTGTATCCTATCCTTTTAAAACATTCTATACTCTGTCAACATGTTTTTCCAAACTTTGAATGGGCATGTTAAGATAAATGTATTCAATTTGCTAGACCGGTCTTATGAAGAAATGTTCATTATTTAATACACAATTATTAGCACAGTGGGTAATAGGATTGTGAATGCAAATAGATGATCAGATATATGAAAAATTAAGTGTATTTGTAGAGAATAAAACTTTATATTATATCAGTCTTTTACTACCTTCATAATTACTTCTATCTATTTTGCCATATTTAAATTAATCTTGCTTTACTATATGTACTTGTTCAAATTAGAATAATTCTTTAATCAGCTCTGTTGTGCATGCAAGTGGCCAGGCTAGGAAAGCCATTCCTGGCACACTGATGATGTGTATATGTTATTCGTTGCTATAATTTAAAAGTAAAATAAGAAATATTGATTTCTACTTGACTGGAGACCTGATTTAGTTTGAATATCAGTCTGATCTTAATCAGGTGGGAATTAATTGAGTTGGAGATATTAGATATTCAGTGATGTTAACTGAACCATGATCAATCTACAGAGAAGCTGCCTTTTGTACTGCGTCAGAAATAACAAATAGCTTATGCACTAAAATGTGGAACAGTCTTTTCATGTTTGCTATACTTTCAATTTGCATCATTACATATAATCATAAATGTATTCTTTTTAAATATATATTAAAAACAACCTAATGACAATGTATTAAAACATCTTTTTAAAAATGAGAATGTTTATTGCTTTTTTAAAAAATAATTCAGCATCTTCTAGAGGTCTTTCGAATCAGATGATTCAAATAAGCAACATATTGTGCAATACCTAAATATTTTTCAGTGCTTGTGACTCTGTTGAATGGTACCTTAAATATATATATATATATACTGTATGTATGTATGTATGTATGTATGTATGTATGTATGTATGTGTGTATATATATATATATATATATATATATATATATATATATATATATATGTTCAAGAATATATGTATATATGTGTTTGAATGTGACAGAGGAAAAAGCCAGGCATACCTGTACTAGTTAAGTTTCTGGGTTAGAAATAGGAGATCTAGTTTCTACTTTTAAGCACAGAAACTGGCTTGTTGACTTTGATCAGCCCTACCTTTTCAGACCTAGAATGGGAAGTTGAGAAGTATCAATCTGCCAAACCATACTGGATCAGATTGATATGTTACAATCCATAACCCTTAATGATAAGACTTTCATCCTGCAATGAATTGATTCTGGCTGGTAATAATATTATTTATACACACACACACACATTGCAGTGGGATAATAAAATTTTGAGCTTGTTCTGGCTCATGATAGATGTTTTCCTATTTTAAGAGTGTGATAGCAATATCATAAGTGTTGAAGAAAATATAAATGGTGAGATAACACCTCCATAGGACCAGTTCTTAAGTAGTAAAATTGTAAAGCCTTTATATAAACTGCAGAGCACCTTGTAAGATTATTATCAATGATGCTTTGATTATAGGTAATGGTTGGATTTTATTTAATGTATTTAGAATACATACACACACACACACACACGATATTCCGGTGTGTGTCACATGTTCAACATTTCAGTTTTAATGTGCATCTTATTTTGATCTTTGGTAAGCTTGAAATGTAAAAATAGATACTGGAAAATTAATCCCTTCATGGCATTGATTGATTGATTGATTGATTGATTGATTGATTGATTGGATTTCTATGCTGCCCCTCTCTTAGGACTATTGACTGAATTTTGACAGAATTGATTGTTGAATGATAAATTGTAAGACATAGTGAAAACTATATCTATTTGTATCACGTCATGGATTGATTAATTCTCAGAACATACAGTATATCTATAAATTGCACACAGGAAAACCAGTTTATTTGGCTTCAGTTTTAAAAATATTTTATGCCATTTTTAAAATGTAAAGAAGGTAGACCACATCGATCTCAACATCGAAGAATGAACTTTGGGGGAGGAAAAATGATTGTAATTTACAGAGGGTGAGCAGAGCGACATGATAATTTAGGCAAAGGAATTGGTTTGGTAAGGTTCTGGTTTTATGTTTCATCGTTGTTCTTTTCTTAAAGCATATTTGATGGCTTTCACATATATACTATTTTTCTGCCTTCCAGTTTTTCTCAGTCCAGTTTAAAATATACCCATCAGCATTTGAATACTCACTTATCTATTTACCCATATACCTATCAGCATTTGAATACTCACTTATCTATTTGGACATCAAGAAACTATGTGTCAGTAATATTTGTCTTTTTGGGATCTAAAGATTGAAAGCGTCATCCAATCAGTTTTTGTCCAGCCAGTAAGTAAATACAAAGCACTGTCACCCAATTAGTACTCATATACTGTAGATTCAATGTAGTCACTAGCTCCATTCAGCTAACTTCTGATTCTGGAATCTCTTTCCCTTCACAAAACAAAATAATTTACCAGTTTTCCCTTTCCCATACCATATGATACCCGATTATTATAAACATGCTGGAGATGATAGTAGCAATTATTCTGAAAGAGTTTTGCTGCCAAGTATAAATGCCTCATATTTAGTAATTTATGGTTATTTCCTTTTTTAAAATAGTTTCTTGCCACATTAACTTATTTTAATATAAGGCATAAATTGGATAAATAAGTATATGAAGAAACAATGATGTGTGCTGAATTTTATAGAAACATTATTCTCTGAGAAGTATATCAAAATCAAGATAATTAAGTTGAATCTGTAGTTACTATGTTCCTAGATTGGATGTTGAACTCACATGTGTATATTATTCTCATTTGGTTCAGTCCCAAATGAATTAAAAGGATTGTTGGGCAATAGGTCACTATCTGGAAGGAAAAGTTAAATGATCTAAAGTACTGTCATGGTCTAATCCACAAAAGTAAGTTTGGATCTGATTGTGTGAGCTTATTTGAATTATATATACATATAATCCTTGATTTATATACATTTGTTCGGTGAACATTCAAAGTTGTAGAAGGTTTTGGCCATTGCAGCATCTCCTTGATCACATGATTATGATCTAAATGCTTGAGTGCCTGGTTCACAATGACCATATATCACAGTAAGTGTTCACCATGTGTCAGCTTCCTGCAAGCACAGAATCTAAGGAGAAACTGCCAGAGAAGGTTGTAAGTCGGACCCATCACTTTTTTCTCAAGGTGTCCAGCCCTACATGGCTTAGGGCCAGACTATCTATAGGACCATCTCTTGCCACATACCTCCCAGAGACCAATAAGATCACACAGAGTTGGCCTCCTCCGTCAACTAAGCAATGCAGGTTGGTGGGACCGTGGGGGAAGGCCTTCTCTGTGGCCGCTCCGGCTCTATGGAACCAACCCCCCCCCCCCAATTTCATATTGCTCCCCTCCCTATGTTCATATTGCTCCCTTCCGAAAGGCCATAAAGACCTAGCTGTGCCGGCAGGCCTGGGGGCCATGAAACTGACATTTGTCATGGCCAATTATAATGTATGTATGTATGTATGTATGTATGTATGTATGTATGTATGTATGTGTGTGTGTTACCTGGATTGATTAAGTTATGGGGGTTTTAAATTGGAGCTTACAGTTTTATATTTTCTTCGGGGTAACATCTAAATATAGAAATAAGTACAAAAGGAAACCAGAGGTAAGAAAGCCTGCTTTTTGCAAATTAGGTTTTGTGAGAATTGAGGGGTGTTTTTTTAATAAGGTTGGTCAGAGATTCAGATTCAAATGATGACATGTAATTTGGACATAGCCTTGAAGCAACTATATCTTTTTCTGAGCTTGCACAGCTGCCACAAGTACTGAAAAAGGAAGTGCTTGGCTTCAGGGTTTTTCACAGGTGCTGTATGCACACCCAAGCACGTGTCAACTCACATTTTGCCCTTCAAATCCATATGTCACATTTCTCTTTTTAAAAATTAACCAAGAAGCTGTTCTGAATGTTCTGGGGCAGATATCCAGGGTAAGTGAAGAAGATTTCTTGAATAATCAAAAGTGCTTAATAAAAATGAGCAGTGCCATGTTTTTCAAATTCCTTGAGAGTTTCTAGTAAATGAATGGCCTGAATTATAGTCACTTCTTCTAGGAAGGGGGGGGGGGAGAGAAAGATATGCAAAGATTGAGGTTATAGAAGCCCATAGTAATTATATGGTGTTACATATATCCCTTGGTGGGATTCTAATATTCTTCAGCCTGTTTCCCTTCTTTTCATTTTTATTTAGCATTAACAACATAAAACTTCGTACCTGGAAGCATTTTTATTACACTGTGATCATTCTTCCTGTGGCTTATCCACCGCAATCTTTAGTGTGTCTTTGTGGGCTATGCTCCCTCTGTAGTCAGTTCAGTCTTTGTTCACCAGGCTATCACACCTTTAACCAGCTGAAGCTGATGACTTAAAAAGTGAGAGAGACCTCCTATTGTCTCAGGCTCTTATTTTATTTTGCTTGGATGTGCACACGTGTGTTTTTGCTTCACAGTTTTCAGGATGAATGGTTATAAACGGAAGAAAAATTGTTATCAGGGCTATTGCTCTACTTAAACAAGTACCAATGGGAAGCAGAAATCCAATTGCTCTCTGGACCAAATGTTAAGCTTTATTTTTATTTTATTGATTGATTTTGTCCAATACACAATGAGGGTTTTAGTGGGTATATAACCTTCATCATGTAAAACACATGATGAAGGTTATAGAGTATATACTCATAGTAAAATATATCTAAGAAAAAATAGAAGAGAAGATATAGGAATAGAACATATCAATGAAAGAATAGAAGAGATATAGGAATAGAAGAAAGGTATAGGAGATATAGGAGACCAATAGGACGGGACGGAAGGCACTCTAGTGCACTTGTACTCGCCCCTTACTGACCTCTTAGGAATCTGGATAGGTCAACCGTGGATAATCTAAGGGTAAAGTGTTGGGGGTTTGGGGATGACACTATGGAGTCCGGTAATGAGTTCCACGCTTCGACAACTCTGTTACTGAAGTCATATTTTTTACAGTCAAGTTTGGAGCGGTTAATATTAAGTTTAAATCTGTTGTGTGCTCTTGCGTTGTTGTGGTTGAAGCTGAAGTAGTCGCCAACAGGCAGGACGTTGCAGCATATGATCTTGTGGGCAATACTTAGATCTTGTTTAAGGCGTCTTAGTTCTAGGCTTTCTAGGCCCAGATTTGAAATGATGAAAACATCTGTGTTTGTGTTCCACTAAAAAAACTTCTGGTTTTTTTGCCCAGAATATGCTTGGCTAGCTCCAAGTGAATTAGCCTATATTTTTTAAGAGGTTATAAAAGATGGGATATGCCTGGCTGTAAAACTATTAGATACCATGTGTTCAAAGTATATTTCCTCAGAATAATTTTAATATCATGGATATTTTAAACAAAAAGTAAATAAGATTGCTGAATAATATTATTTATTAATATTATTAATCATTAATAATTGATATATTAATGGAATTTGAATATATATTTTAAAAGATGAAAGCAGCCATACTGGTTAAAACCACATGGTTGGGAGAAGTGATTATGTTTGTGTACATATAAATAAGGTTTCTGAGCTTCTTTTTTTTTTAAATATATTTTTATTGATTTTGTAAATATGGTTACATAAAACAAACATAAAACAGTGCACAGTGCATGTGCCCATCACCTGATCGACAAAAAAAAACCCCATCACCACCACCACCCATTGCGGGGGGTTCAAATATTTACTAGTTTATATATATATATATTTCCTTGGCTCTACTTTGCATTTGTTATTACTGAAAGAGTGATTGGAGTTTATTTTTCACATTTGCATCACAGATTCTACTCAGCATATAACCTTTCACCTTATTCCATCGTGCCATCAGCTTCTCCAGTTTGTTTTCATCAAAGTTGTTTAATCTTATTTCCATGATTTCAAAATGTATGTGATCCACCATGTACCACTACCAGTTCTGTAATGTCCATTTTATAGACTCTTTCCAACCCAATACCACTACCGCTTGAGCACTTTCCAATGCTGCAGTTTTTATTTCTTTAAAATCTCTTAGTTCTCTTTGTTTAATTAAAATCGCTATTTCTTTTGTAATTGTCCAATTAATATTTAACATTTTATTTATTTCATTCTGCACTTCCTTCCAAAATTTCTGAATTTCTACACACTCCCAGAACATATGTATGAAAATTCCTCTCTTTTGGCAACCATGCCAACAATTACCTTTCTCTTTCCCCTGGAAGTGTGCAAGTTGTGCTGGTGTATAATACCATTTATGTAAGATTTTTCTTCTCATCTCTTTAACTCTTGTGTTTTTAATCTTATGCATATTTTCTACTCTTTCTTTCATTTCACTTTCATCTATTTGTAAATCATTTTGCCAGCATCTTGTCAGACCTTTTATTACTTCCTCTTCTACTTGCAATAACATTCTATATATATTGCTAGCTTGAGCTTTTGTAACATTAATCTTTTCTTTTATTATTTTCTCTAAACAATTTTCTTCTCTCAAGAAAGCTTCTTTATTCTCACTTTTATTTAAATATTTACTTATTGCATTAATCTGCAGCCATTTCTGTTGACCCAGCCACCATTCCAGCCGAGTTCTACTAACTCTCCCGTCCTTCTCATATAACTGTTCAATTCTCATTATCCCTTTACTATTTAACTCTTTTATAATTCTGCTTAAGTTAACGTCATTACCTGTATTCAATACATGTAACGTTGATAATTTTGAGTTTCTAATTCCCCATTTCCCCTGCCATTTAAACCATATTTCTAATCCTGCTTTCAGAGGGTCGGTTAAATTGTTAATTTCTATTTTACTCCATTTTTAAAATAATAACTCCTTATTATTTATATTATTAATTTCCTTTTCCAATTTCACCCACTTCTTTCCCCCCCATAACTGTAGTTCCATTAATCTTTCTATTTGAAATGCTTCTCTATATAATTCTAAGCTTGGGCTTCCCCACCCACCCTCTTTCTCGTGGGCAAACAGCCATTTTTTCCTTATTCTAGGCCTTTTGTTTCCTTCAATCCAAAAATTTAGTTTACTATCCCATTCTCTCAATTTTGCACCAGGAAAGGTACCTGGTAAAACCTGAAATAAATACATCATTTTTGGTATAATCATCATTTTAAGGGCTCTAATCTTAGCAATTCTTCTCAACCTTTTTTTCCTCTAATTTTTTATCTGCTTTTGAAGTCTCTTCCATATTGAATTATAATTAACCGTCGCAATTTTGTTAGGATTCTTTAACAACCAAACTCCTAAGTATTTCATTTTTTTTACATCCTAGTTTCAATCCTGACACTGTTTGTATCTCAATTTGCTCTTTAGGGCCTGTATTTAAACAAATTATCTTTGATTTCTCTATATTAACTGTAAGACCCGACTGGTCTTTAAATTCCTGGACTAAGATCTTTATTCTTTTCATCATTTCAATTGGGGTTTCAGTCAATACTATAGCATCATCTGCAAAAAGATTGCTGGCCCCCTGTGTAAAAGGTTTGGGGACCCCTGCTCTTCGAGCACAGAGTCTTGATTACTGTGAAACATTTTATCCAACGTTTATTCCCCTCAGGGAAACTAATGAAATCTCTTTAATCTTAATTAAACTACGCTATATTAATTACTGAAACCATCAATTAGAGATCTGCGGTTTAGATTATCAACTTTTAGCAACCCTATAAGAATTTGTATGGTTAAAATACAGGCTACAAATCTACAAGAACACCAAAAAGGACCACTGAGATTCTCAGGAATTGTTACAATTACAGTACTTTATAATCTATAAGGTTTTACAATTTTGTTTCATAAGGTGAATTTAATCAATAAGTACTTATATGGACAAATAATTACTATTTGCTAATTAAGATTTCCTAAGAACTATTATAATTTACAACTGTAGTATTAGGAATCTATATAATCTGTTAGAATAATTTTACAGTGTATATTTTATAATTTCATAATTATAAACTATATTTAGTTTATAATTTCATAATTATAAACTAAACTAGTAACTGGTGGCATTGATAATGCTGGATATATATTACTTCTATTTATTAAATTTTTGATAGATAGACAAGAGCCCCAATTTACCATATTTAAAGCTTATTATAAATTAATTGTTTAATAGAAGACTTAATATAATCATTAAGATAATATATTCATTATTTTAGAATAGCGCAGTTAGAAAACAATCTAGTTTGCTAATTTAACTTTAAGTTTAAGGATTCATAGAATATACATTAAGGATTGTAATTCATTTTATATAACATAAAATTGTTATAATTTATTTACTTACTTACTTACTTACTATAATTTACTTTAAATTGTCACCCATATTATTTTCCTTTACTTCTTTCTATCTTTGCCTCCTGCTCAAGGTTTAACAACTTCCCCCTTTTTTTCTTCTCTCTCTTTCTTTATTGATTAACATAAATTATTGCAATTAAAGTCTAGGGTAGCAATATATTGATATTGACTAATAGTTGGGAGATAGGTGTTGCCTATGGTGATTTGGAACAGGATATTTAAAATCAAGTTCAATCTCTGTTCTGTTCTATTCATTTTATACTATTATTCTATTCTATTTCATTCCATTCCACTCCACCCTTCCTTACCCTACCCTACCCTACCCTACCTTGCTCTATTCAAATCTATTCTATTCCAGTCTATTCAATTCAAATCTATTCCAATCCATACAATTCATTCTAATAGTATGAATTTTGGCATTAATCATTTTTCTACATAATTAATATGAATATAATTACTTTGGTTTTTTGAGAGTGGGGTTTCTCCTTGTACAAGATAAATGTCATCTTGTAGAAGAAAGATTTTACAATTAATGACTGAGTAACCCTAAATTATTATTTAATAATCTATTGAGATAGTAATGATTTTAACTTATGGAATATGTTTAAATGGAAAATCCGAATATTTATCATATGGAGGTTTGATTTAAGCAATTGTTTTGAAATAATATATGAAATCCCAGTTATTAAGAAAATTATAATGATATTGTAGTGAAGATGAAGATAACAGGTTTGATTACATATCTAAATATATTTTTAGAGGTTTTTGGTTACAATAAAATAAGACATTTTTAAAAAGATATTTGTCAGAAGGTTACAAAAGGGGATCATATGACCCCTGGACACTGCAACTGTCATAAATATGAATTAGTTGCTAAGCATCTGAACTTTGATCATGTGAGGATTCTGCAACAGACTTACTTTATTTTTCGGTGTATAAGATGCACCGGTGTATAAGACGCACCTAGATTTTAGAGGAGGAAAACAAGGAAAAAAGTATTCTGAACCAAATGGTGTAGTATTATATTGTTTAATAAAATACCACTCTAGCAGAATACTTTTTACAACCATGTATACTTTTTTAAACCATGTACTGTACACTATTTACAAACTTCAAACTTGACAGCTTCAAGACTTGTGAACTTCAACTCCCAGAATTCCTCCACCAGTCATGCTAGCTCAGAAAGGGGAGTTGAAATCCACAAGCCTTAATCTTGCCAGGTTTGAAGACTCTTGCCCTCTCCTTCCTGTTGCCCCATCCACTGGACACCCTTGGTAAAATTGTAAAATTGGAGCAGGGACAATATTAATCTGCCTACACACTTCCTAGAAAGCCCAATGCCTGTATAAAAAAATCTTGTTTCAGATTCTTCTGCTACGTTCCTAAATAGAAATAAAACGCGGAAGATTAGAGGGCCCAACTAATTTTACAAATAAAATGAGAGGTATCTTTTCCCCCTCTCCCTTTCCAGCTAAATATTATATGTAAATGTAAATAAATTCTTTGGTTCTGAATTTTAGAGATGCTTTGGACTAGAGTTCCCATTATTCAGCCTTGGAGAGAGGGCTGATGGGGATTGCTTCTCTTGCAACAGATTGGCTAATGGGAACTGTAGTCAAAAGCATCTGTACTGTACATATAACCATAATTTTATTTTTGTAATTATTTAATTTTCAGATTTTTTTTTAAAAAAGCAGCATTTTAACAACATGGGGGAAGCTCTCTGTTGCAAGAAGGGACAATCCCTATCAACACCCTCACCCCAGAGGTGGCTGATGGGACTTGTAATCCAAAGCTTCTACAATGCACTGCTGCGGAGAGCCCAACATGGGTGATACTTCAGCCTGATTGGTTAGGGACTGAGTTAAATTAGAATAATAATTAGCTCCGCCCTGTAGCCACCCTCAATAGCTCAGTCTTAAAAACTCAGTCGTAGTGAAGGGACTAGAGTTTTTTCTCTCTCATACAAAGTGTTATTGTTTTATGTTTCTGTGTTTAACATGAATAAATTAATCTTTTCTCTTTTTGTTTCCTTTTCCTACAGACATTGAAGAAGACAGAAGAGATCAGGCTTCTACCCTCCGAGGGTACAGCCTGCACCTATCTACCTCCTCAGGGCCTCTGCTCTCTGAGAGCACTGCCCAGGGGTCTAGCTCTCCCTTGGCCGGGTCCCTAGCCTCCTTGGCCATACCCCCCTTCAGGCCTAGCAGTCAAGATCAGAGCCGATGGAAGGCATTGAGGTCCCTAGCCTCCGTGGCCAAACCTCATGGAGCCTTGAGGGGCGAAGGTACAGTTGCCTCAGAGGCACACCCCCTTTTCGCTCCCCAGATGGGATTACCAGAACGAATAAGCAAAGGAGTCGGCAACAGCGGAGCCGATAGCCCGACGTCTTCCCAGCTGATGGGGCGCACCAGGGAGGAACCGCCGAATGAGGCGGCAGCGTGCCCAAGCGAGTGCCAACTCCCCGCTGACAGGCGCGCGTTTGAACAGTCACCGTTGGTGACAGCGCGCCCGATTACAATCGCCGACTCCTAGCTGATGTTTCAACAGCTCAGGGGCTAAGAAAGCTGGTGGAGAGCGTGAAAAACGTTAGCGCCCACCATTTTTAATAATGGAAGGCGCGCCCGCCATTTTAAGTATTACGTCGATGAGCCTCGCCATGTTCAGGCAGGGAGGCAGACCACACCCACTCTCTGGCTTGTAACTGCCATTTTGGGTCAGTTACTGGAGCCTCTTGGTTAGAGAATCATGATTTCTGTCTCTACCGTGATCAGTCGTGATTGTTTGAGAGCCTTCTAGTGCGGGCGAGCACAAGTACGACATCAGCTGTGAGTACAGTCCAACTATGGCTGATCAGTCATCCAGCGCACCTGCTGAGACCGCATCTGGGAGGGAGGAGGCCCCAAAATCCAATGCCAAAGCACATCCCTCAAAGCCCAAGACTAAGACTTCTTCATCAGGCCTGAAGGAAGCGGAGAGGAGAATTAAGGCACTGGAAGCACAGCTTGAATCCATCACTGCCTTCCCAAACCACAGCCTTGACACAGCCAGCATTAACACATTGGTTGCCCACCAGCTCCCCAGGGACACAAAGGGGATCAGTGGCATCAGTGCACAGCGTGGAGCTATCCCCAGATAGACAGGCCTTTTCATAACAGCCTGCTGAGATGCATCAAGAGACCTGAATTCACACCTCCTCAGGCCCAATCATGGTTCCAACCACCTCAGACATTGCCTGGACCTCAATATCCAATGGCAACATTCACCCCATCAGCGGCTGGTCTGTGTTCCAACGATGCCTGGCAAACGATGCCCCCGGCACTCCAAGAGATGTTAACCAACGCATACACCCAAGGGTTATCCATTGGCACCCAACAAAAGGCCAGCTCCAATATCAGACTACTCAGAAGGGACCTCTGGTCAGCACCAGCTCCTTCCTCCTTCCCACAAGAATCCAAGATGGACGAAGGAGAAATAGATACAGATCAAGAATGTGAGCTGTCTGAGGACGAAGGTCCTCCACTGGAACAACCAATATCTGCATTACTTTTCAAACCCGCTCTGTTTGATATCCTTTTATGGAAGGCCAAGCAGATTACCGACATAGGGGGCTCTGCCAAGCCCTCAGAGGCGGCAGCCGGCCTACAACCAGTGGCTCATCTGTTTTCAGAGCCGCAAAAAGAATCGTGCCACATTCCATCCTCCCAGATCTTTATGGAGAATGTAAAGCGCCTGTGGCAGCACCCGGCAGCGGCACAGGGACCCTCAATGATGGATCACCGATTCTACACCTTCGACCCTGAAATTGAGGACCTGCTATCATTTCCAACCATCAACTAACCAGTAGCAAGCTTGGTTTCAAACGCAGTGGTTCCATCATTACTTGCTGAGGGGCTGAAACCTGACGATAGGAGAGCTGAAACCCTGATTCGCAAGATGCATCAGATGGCCTCCTGGTCCCTGAGGGCATCTTTTTTCAACAGGGCCTGTATACAGAGAGGGGCGGCATACAAATCTAATAAATAAATAAATAAATAGTCTGGCTCCAAGACATGCAGGCCAAGGTGGGACCAAGAGGACGGACGTCTTCGGCAGGACCTAAGTAAACTGATTCTTGCTTCAGAATTTTCAGCAGACGCCACATTAAATGCAGCAAAATTCGCTTCCAGGGCCATGGCCGCAACTCTAGCTTCTCGACATTTGCTCTGGCTATGGTCCTGGCAAGCCGACGCGAAGTCAAAATGGCACCTGGCTTCAGCACCCTGCCATGGCGCTGAGATATTTGGACAGTCGCTTGATAAGGTCCTTATAGAAGATAAGGACAAGCGGAAGGTGCTACCAAAATCCACCAGATGCGCAGAAAGATGTCAGACACCCTTCTTTCGCCTGCAGCCCTTTCGTCAAGAATCTCCCTTGGCAAATAGCCAGAACCCGAGACCATACTCAGGGGGTACAACCAGGGAGCCTTTAGGAATGACAGAGGGGGATACAGAAACAGAGGCAGACAATATCAGCAATCCAGGAAGCCCTTCAAGAATAACAACCAGAGGAGATTCCGAGGACAGAAGTGACTCGGAGACAGACATTGGAGGCCGATTCCAGTCTTTTACAGAGGCTTGGGAGGATACCACAACAGATGTTAAACGGGCCCTTGCAACAGTGTCCCAAGGCCTCAGAATCAACTTCCTCTGTTCCCCTCCTCAACATTTCCTTCAATGTCCATGGACCCGTTATCCTCAGAAGAGGGCCCTCCTGTGCCAGGAGGTGCAGCACCTACTAGACATAGGGGCCATAGAGATGGTCCCCCCAAGTCAAAGAGGGCTAGGGTACTATTCAATAGTGTTTGTGGTATCCAAGGCCTTAGGGGGATGCAGATTGATTCTCAATCTAAAACAACTCGATCTATATGTCAGATATATGAGATTCAAGATGCACTCTCTGCGAACCATTCTTTCATGTATAAGACGGGGCGACTGGTTGACCTCCATCGACCTGAAGGAAGCATACCTCCACCTACCAGTGCATCCCAACCATTGGAAGTACCTCAGGTTTTGCATCGGGAATCAACATTACCAGTACCGAGCGATGCCCTTCGGCTTGTCTTCCACTCCGAGGACCTTTACCAAACTTTTGGACATTTTGACAGCGTCCCTCAGGTCTCGATCAATTCGCCTGATGGCGTATTTGGATGATGTTGTGATTCTATCAAAGAATCCCAAGCAGGCACAAGAGGATCTGCACCTGACCATTCAAGCCTTGCGGAACCATGGTTTTACAATAAACCTACTCAAAAGCCATCTAACCCCGACCACGTGCCTTCCACACCTTAGCACGGTAATAGACTCTCAAGTAGGCAAGGCATTTCTGTCAGAAGACCGTCAATAGAAGATCCGTGCCATGGTGAACCTTCTTCGTCTCCAGAAACGAGTGTCCCTGGCCTTCTTGTCACAGGTGTTGGGGACATTCGTTTCCTGCATACCAGACCACTTCAGTGGTTCCTCTTGCCTTTTCAATGGAACCGATCCAGTCACTCATCATGCTTAGTGCTCGTACCCAGGAGGGTCAGGCGTTCCCTCACATGGTGGCCATCAGTGGCACTTCTTCGGGGTTCCCCCTTCCTGAAACAGGAGGAAGTGGTCATCACTACAGATGCCAGCCTTTCGGGCTGGGGGGCCCACTCCAAAACACAGGTCGCCGAGGGCCTATGGACACTCGAGGATCTGGCAGAGATCAACATCAATTTCCTGGAGTTAAGAGCCGTGTTCCGGGCCTTACAAGCCTTCCAGACGCTGAGTCGGCAGACATGTGTTAATACTCACGGATAATGTGGCCACTCGATCCCACATAAACCATCAGGGTGGAACGAGGTCAGGCAGGCTAATGCAGGAAGCAGAAGTCCTCATGAACTGGGCAGAGACAAACCTTCTCTCGCTGAGAGCAGAACACATCTCGGGAGTAGACAATGTGCAGGCTGACTGGCTCAGCAGGTCTACTCTCCACCCAGCAGAATGGCGCCTGGGGGAGGATGTCTTTCAAGACATTGTCAACAGATTTGGCACGCTGCTCATGGACCTGTTCGTCACACTGCAAAATACACAGTTTCCTCGCTTTTTCTCTCGGTTCCCGTCACCTGGGGCCGAGGAGTTCAATGCCCTCAGGATTCCGTGGCCTGGAGGTCTGCTTTACGACTTCCCACCGGTGTGTCTTATTCCCAAGGTGATTGCCAAGCTGATATCGGAACGAGCCGAAGTCATCTTCATTGCTCCGTATTGGCCTCGGTGTCCATGGTTTGCGGATCTGATGGACTTGACACTTTCTCCACCTTGGCATCTTCCGTATCATCAAGTCTCCCTCGGCTAGGGGTCAGTGCTCCACCCAGACCCCCAATGTTGGAAACTTGCCGCATGGCACTTGAGGGGGACCGAATGAGAAGGGCATCACTTCCAGAAAGGGTCATTTCAACCATTCAAGCGGCACGAAGACCTTCAACCACTCGAATATATCAGGCCACTTGGGCGGCCTTTTGTCAATTTTGCACAAACAGCCAAGTGGAACCACAATCTTCACCTGTGGAGAATCTTAGCTTTCTTACAGTCCGGACTCGATAGGGGACTGGCCCCTAATACGCTGTGCAGACAGGTGGCGGCCATTTCCACCATTGTGAAGCTGGATAACTGGAGGTCCATGACCCATCATCCCTGGGTCAGGGATTTCCTAAAGGGAGCTTCTAATCTGCGCTCGCTAATAGTACACAGATTATCTTCTTGGGATCTTCCATCCGTCTTGGATGCCCTGTCAGCATCACCATTTGAGCCTCTCCGCCACATACCTTTACGGCTCCTATCCTTTAAGACTGCATTCCTAGCGGCCATCACGTCGGCCAGGAGAGTATCCGAGCTTGCAGCCCTGTCAGTCAGACCTGATTTATGCGTATTCCATCCAAACAGGGTGGTGTTAGGCCTGGACCCAACCTTTCTAACAAAAGTTAACACACTGTTCCATAGATCTAATGATCTCATTCTTCCGAACTTCTGCGCCCATGGGACATACCCATTGGAACTGCGTTGGCATAAGTTTGACATACGTTGCACTTTAAAAGTCTACATTCAACGAACCGCTCCACATGGTAAAACAGAGGGTCTGTTTATGTCATTTGCATCATCTTCTATGGGGGCTAAAGTGTCTCCTACGACAATTAGCCGTTGGGTGAAATCCTGTATTGTGACTGCCTACGAATCACAGTCCTTGCCAGTTCCCAGGAACATTACTGCTCACTCTACAAGGAGTGCTGCAACATCAGTGGTGTGGTCCACACAGGCCCCTCTAGAGGACATTTGCTGAGTGGCCACTTGAACCACTCCAAATACCTTTATTAGACATTATAAATTGGACTTGTTCAGGTCCTCTGATGCGGCCTTCGGCTGAAGAGTGCTGCAGAGGGTGTGTGAATCACATACACCCCTGGTCCAGCCATCTCCTGCCCTGTTATCTTAATCTTGGATATATCCCATGTTGGACTCTCTGCAGCAGTACATTGGAGAAGGACCGTTGAACTTACCTGAACGGTCTTCTCGATGCACTGCGAGAAGAGTCCAAACCCAACCTGGCCAGTTGGCCCAGGGGCTCAGTTGTTTCTTACTGTTGAGTTAATAAAGTTGTGTTGGTTTGCACTACTCCTTCGTTTTTATTGACTGAGCTATTGGGGGTGGCTATAGGGCGGAGCTAATTATTATTCTAATTTAACTCAGTCCCTAATCAATCAGGCTGAAGTATCACCCATGTTAGACTCTCCTCGCAGTGCATCGAGAAGACCGTTCAGGTAAGTTCAACGGTCCATCCCCAGTATAAGCCCAAGTCACCTTCTGATCTCTCAATGCTGAATAATGCAAAAAATAATAGGTATAGACTTTGAAAAGCAGGCCTTTGCAGCAGGGGAGGCAAGCCCCCAACCCTAGTGGCTTCCCATGCACAGGAGATCGCTGCCTACCTGACCGATGGGATTTGTAATCCAAAGGGTGGTCAAGCGGAGAGAAAGGTCTCCAGAGGAGAGGGCGAGGCCTTGAGAAGTCATTATATACACAAAACACTCTCACAGCAGAAAAGCCTCCAATCTCCCTCACCTGTGCAACCCACCTGGTCATGAGGAGCCGCTTTCTCCATGGCAATTGTTCCAGGAGCTGAGCCCAGTGGGGGTCCTGCATGGGAACCGAGGGGAACCACGTGTGCATGTGAGTGCTGGCGTGTGCCTTTCCCGTCCAACTCCCCTCAGACCCACCTCACCAATCCTTCTCCGCAGTCCAAGTGCTAGAGCTTGAGGTCAGGCAGAGCTTTTTGAGCTTTCCCCCATGTGTGACCACCCAGCCTCTGCAGAAATACTACAGGTGACCTTATCAAACCCATTTGTACTTCTGGATTTTTGCTAATCTTTTTATACCTTGTGGGATACGGAGGAGAGCGTGAGTTCTTTAGCCAGCTTCTTCGCAGCTGCCACCACGCGCCCCACCTCACTTAACTGAGGCACTGGGCGTTCGAAGCAGAGGGTGCCAATTGGGGAATTCCCGGGCTTCTCTCCCTGAGGGAGACCGTTGGGTATTGGCCGAGGAGGGTGGCATATAATTTGAATAAATAAATAAGTGCTTGGTGTGCCCTTCACCAACTGCTGCGCCCTCCCAAGGTGCCCCTGAAGCTGCCTCAGCCGGGGAGAGGCAGCACAAGACTGGCCCCTGCCACAGCTGCTCACCCAAGCCGCTTTTTGGCCTGCCGGGAGGACTCCTCGCCTAACATCTGCCAGTCTCCCACAGGGAGGGAAGCCCGGGAATTCCTCAGTTGCCCTCTCCTCTGAACGCCTGGCACCCTGAACATCTCCAGGGTCGAGCTGCCGGCTTCCAGCTGAGGAAAGCTGCTGCTACCGCTGTTAACCGCCACCCAACAACATGCAACATTCAGTGTATAAGACACACACAGTTTTTGACACTTTTTGCAGCAAAAGGTGCATCTTATACAGCAAAAAATACGGTAAGTTTGAATTAAATTACTTTTTTCTGTGCTGTTGTAATTTTGAACAGTCACTAAATGAATTGTTATAAGTCATTTAAATAAAGTGTGCTGGACGAAGGGGGAGATAGAGAGGGAAAAGGGAAGAGAACCATAGAGAAATGCAGAGAGGAGGAGATACAGAAAGAGGGGAGAGATAGAGAGGGAGAGGGCAAAATAGATAGAAGGGGGGGGGGAGAGAAAAGGGTTTTGTGGTTCCAGTTCTCTGTCCTAATGACTGGCTTGGTAGGTGTGGCTGGGGGGTGATGTGACTGGGTGGGAGTCAGTGATGTTGAGTTGCCACGCCCACCCAGGTTTTATGGCTCCCGGTGTTTTTTTTTCTGTGGGAAACGGGTCCAAATGGCTCTTTGAATATTTAGGCCCCTGGTCTAACTAATTAACTGTACTACTAGTGTTCAGCGAACCGAACTTGCATAGTTTGGGTCCATGCCAAACTTTGCAGGGCTCAGCATACCAAACCCAAACTTTTTCAGAAATCCGTGTTCATGTTCGGCGTTCACTCGAACACTGTGGTGGGTGGGAGGGGGTGGCTGGGTCATTGGGTCACACCCTCACACTATTTAAGGGTGAGGCATGCCCCACTTTTTTCAGAGAAACAACGCTGTTTGTTGTGTAATCAGTTTGTCTTGTCTTGCTTTTCGGTTTTGGATTTAAACAGATATTTTCTTGGCTTTGCTAATGTTTTTCGCTCCTCCAATTAATTTATTGAGGTAATCATCTAAGAATTCTGATTACAACTGGTAACTATCACAGTGTTAAATTTACCCTGGGATTTTAGCCAAAGGATAAATTGTTTGCTTCTCTTGCTGAAAAGACTCTCTAAATGCTTTTACTCAGCCTTCCATGCTTCCGAGGTAGGTAAAATCAGGACCCAGATTGTGGGGGCAATATGCTGGCTCTATTAAACATGTGCTATTGCTAACATGTTGTAAGCCGCCCTGAGTCTAAGAAAAAAGGCGGCATAAAAATCAAATAAATAAATAAACAAACAAATAATATTGGATTTTTATATATATTAAACCGTTATGAATTAGACAATTGATGTGCATCTAATTATTGGGGACAGCACCATGACAGAACAAGTCCTTTGAATAACCAGCTATATTTTATGCAAGCTGCCTCCAGACTTTTCTGACACTCAGCTTTAATATTTGGTGACTGAGAAGGAGAAACGAACCTTCGTTGACCATTGCTGCTGCAAGGTTTTTATGCATCTTTTTTTTCTCTTTTCCTTGTGCCAGATTGCTGTTTTTTCTGAGTTACTCATGCCAAGCTAAAATTACTACTCCAGCTTTTAGGGTTGATGAGACATTGCTATCATAGTTGCTGCTATTTGCCTGTATTTTAGAAGGACTGTTTTGCCTTTGCTTTCTTCTTTTAAACCAGCCACTGAGACTTGGGATGATTCCCTGGCCTGCTTTGAATGTGTACTTAGGTATGCTGACTGAATTATCCAGCTCTTGCAAAGTGGGCTATTTTTTAAATCCTGTGGCGGGACATTTTTGCCACTGCCAGAGCCCTTACTACTTCTCAAGAGGTGTACTTTGTTTCCTGGGATACACTCATAGATAAACTTCGAAACCACTATTCTCCTGCCCCCTTTAAAGTGTGCTTTTAGACAACGTTTTCAAAAGGAAATGCAAACTGCAGCTGTGAACTGTGAATTCACAGATCTGGAAAACCTTCTTGATCAATTGATTTGTGGGGTCCAAGATCTGCGACTCCAGAGACATTTATTGGCAAAAAAAAAAGAGCTCAATCTGCATTGAGGCAAGAGCTTCTGAGTTTTCTAAGAAGACTGCCTTAGAAATGCAGAAAGCCAGACCTGTACCTATTCAAACCAGACCTCAATCTATTCACCATGAGGACTCAGATCCTGACATCCTTCCAGATGATGAACATTATATCTGCAAACTCCAAACAATGAGGAAGCCCTCCAAAATCGACCACTCATCTCAACAAATTTGTTTTAGTTGCCGGGAGGGACACAATAGAACTGATTGTCATTGTAGAAATGTAACCTGCCGCCATTGTGGCAAACAAGGACATCTAGCTAAAGTTTGCAGATCTTCCTTGCTGGTACCAGCAAGAATGCCCACTGGGGCATACCCAGTGAGCTCTATAAAGAAATGTTGAAAGACATAGAAGAAATCTTGTTAGAATTGTTCAATGCAGTTCTAGAAGAAGGAAAGTCTAAAGTTTAAAAATTTAAAGAGACATATAAACTACAGGCCTTCACAGATGATCTTGTTTTCATTCTCGAAGATCCAATTGAATCAGGTCCAATATTATTAGACACACTTGAAAAATTTGAAAACTTAGCAGGGTTAATAAACAAAAAACTAAAATTATAATTAAGAATATGAGAAATGACCAAAAAGACAAATTGACAACTAAGCTAAATATCTAGGGATTACCCTAACAGCAAAATGTGCAACACTCAAATCTGACAATTATGATAAACTGACCGAAAAAATTTAAAAAAAATTGGACAATTGGAGGAAAGTTCAACTATCCTTTATGGGAAGGATAGCAATAATTAAAATGAATGTATTACCTAAAATTCTTTTCTTATTTCAAACTATTCCTATAAAACTTAAGCAAGATTACTTTACCAATTTGAATAGATTAGTTAGCAAATTCATTTGCAGAATAAAAAACCTAGAATTTGGATTAAATATTTACAAATGTTAAAAGAAGAAGGTGGTACAGTAATACCTCGTCTTACGAACCTAATTGGTTCCCGGGGGAGGTTCGTAAGACGAAAAGTTCGTAAGACGAAACATTGTTTCCCATAGGAAACAATGTAAAGTCAATTACTCCGTGCAACAACAAAAAAAACCCACAAAAAAACGCCGCCGCCCGGCTGTCACCTTTTGAAACAGCCGGAGGGCTTCTCGGCGGCCTCCCGAACGCCAAACGCCAAACCCGAACTTCCGGGTTCGGCATTCGGGAGGCCGCCAAGAAGCCCCCCGGCTGTTTTAAAAGGTGACAGCTAGGCGGCGGGGCTTCTCGGCGGCCTCCCGAAGTTCGGGTTTGGCGTTCGGGTTCAGGAGGACGCTGGGAAGCCCCCCGGCTGTTTTAAAAGCCGACAGCCAGCCTGCGGGGCTTCTCAGCAGCCTCCCGAACCTGACCTTTTGCCGAACTTCTGGGTTCGGCGTTCGGGAGGCCGCCGAGAAGCCCCGCTGCCTGGCTGTCATCTTTTAAAACAGCTGGGGAGCTTCTCGGAGGCCTCCCGAACGCCGAACCCAGATGTTCAGGTTTGGTGTTTGGGTTCAGGAGGCTGCTGGGAAGCCCCGCCACCCGGCTGTCACCTTTTAAAACAGCCGGAGGGGCTTCTCAACGGCCTCCCAAACACCGAAACCGGAAGTTTGGGTTTGGAGTTTGTTGTGATTCCGTCTGAGGCCCCTCAGGGAATGGCTGATCCTCTGCCGGCTTCCTGCTCAGAGGGGGAGGATGAGGAACAGGAGGTTCAGGCAGACGGGGAGGAGGAATCTCAGGCTGAGGGAGAGGGAGGACAACCAGAGTCCCCCGAGAGGGAGCTCTCCCCAGCAAGCAGCCTGGATTCCTTAGATGAAAATGCACAAGCAATAATCGATCTCCGGCAGAGAAGAGCAACACAACGAAGGGGACAATTAGCCAGGTACTTTCAGCACTAAAGAGGCAACAGCTGGGTTTGGGTGTGGTGCTCTCTGGAAAGGCTGAAAAGGCAGACCCACCCTTCCTGGCTTGTGGAGTATTATCTTTGGGAGTCCTGGGACCTGGCTGTGATCTTTGGCGTCTTGGAATTCTGGTTTGTGACTTTGAATACTGAAACCTTGGGGGGAAAAGGTGTGGGTCTTATTCTCTACAGTGGTGGGTGTGCCAGCAAGAAGTCTGCTGTATTGTCTGGCCATCAGGACGCTGCTATGAAGTCTCATAGCCTGCCTGTTGGGAAGAACAGGTTTTTCTCTGTGTTTATTTTTCAAACTATAAAGTGCTTTTGCTTTTACCAGCGTGTCTGGCTGCTTTTTCCAGTTAGTGTTGAAGTCTGGGGGCACCCAGACAGAACAGCGTTCGGATTCAGGAGGACGCTGGGAAGCCCCCCAGCTGTTTCAAAAAGCGACAGTCGGGCAACGGGGCTTCTCAGCGGCAGCCGCAGCGGGTTCGTAAGAAGAAAAAAGTTCGTAAGAAGAGGCAAAAATTTTCTGAACTCCAGGTTCGTATCTCGGGTTGTTCATAAGACGAGGGGTTCGTATCATGAGGTACCACTGTATTAGCCTACCTGATTGGAAAGAATATTATAATGCATCTATTCTAACCTGGATTAAATATTGGATTCAACTTGATAACACGAGGTTACTAAATGTAGAAGGCCATGATTTGCACTCCGGATGGCATTCATTTCTATGGGAAGGGAAAGCTAAAACTCACAGATATTTCACAAATCATTTTATTAGAAAATCTCTGTTAAAAGTCTGGCAAAAAATTAAAAGACAGGAATATAGAGATATTCCAAATTGGTTCTCACCCTCAGAAGCCTTTATTCATCCCAATTTCAGGAAATGGTAAAATCATTACATATAAACATATGATTAAGGAAGACAGGAATATGAAGACAAGAACAGAATTAGAGAATGAAGGAATTAAATTAGAGTGTGGGAATATTTAAAGATCAAATCAAAATAAGACAAGGACAAAAGAGAATTAGGAATTGATTAGATAAACTACTTTTAGGACCACAGGAAAAATCAATTCAGAAATTATATCGCTACCTATTAATTCAAGATAAGGGAAATCATAAAATAAAGGCCAACATGAAAAAATGGGAACAAAATTTTTATTATAATATAGAATTTGATATATGGCAACAATCATGGGAGAGAAATTTACAATTGACATTAGTTACAGCGTACAAAGAAAACTGGTTCAAAATGTACTATAAATGGCACATAACCCCTATTCAATTAGCTAGAATTGACAAAAAACTTACACCAAATTGTTGGAAATGTAAAGGAGAAATTTGCTCTTACTTTCACCTTTGGTGGAAATGTGAAAAAACAAAATCTTATTGGGAAAAGATAATAAGCTGGTTGAGAGGAATTTTAAGCATTAAAATAAATAAAACTCTGGAAGGTTGTTTGCTGGGAATACTTCACCAAAAATTAGAGAAACATCATACATAGTTATATATCCATATAACAATGGCAGCTAGGTTAATAAACTCTCAGCACTGGAAAAATGAAAGGGTACCCCATGAAGAAGAGATTATAGAAAAAATCACCACCTGTGCTGAGACGGATAAATTAATGCTGGGAATTCAGAATAAGAATCCGATTAAGTAACCAATGTACATTGGATTAATATTCCGTTAACAAAGTTATTGCCTGGTAATCGAATATATTGTAAAAACAAAATTGACATAGAAGAACACTTATATGATTTAGGATTTTTATTGTCAACAGAACTGGTGTATATGACCTATCGAATATGAGTTGTAATAGAATATTAACATACCGTGTTTCCCCGATAGTAAGACCCCCCCGATTGTAAGACATATGGGGGGTTTCAGGGGGGTTGGCTAATATAAGCCATACCCCGAAAGTAAGACATATGTCTTACTTTCGGGGAAACACGGGGGTATTGCGGGGGGGGGGGAGCCCGATGACCAGCGCCGTCCTTCGCCACCGCCTCTTCCCCGGCTTGGCAAAGCGAAGGACGGTGCTGGTCCCCGCTAAGCCTTCTGCGCCTGACTCGGCGAGGCGAGAGGGAAGAAGGAGAAAGGTTTTGATGCCGAATGCTAATTCAGCAGTGGATTCGTCTGCTCGGCTATATAGGTTGGGTCTGTACAACCCAGTATTTCAAAAGAAAAAGAAAAAAAAAGAAGAGTATTTTTAGGCTCCTATCTCCCGATCCAAATTGCTTTTGAGCAGACCGGATTCGCGAGTGCCGGTGCATCCGCTCAGGTGGGGAAAAAATAAATAAATGTTAAGGCGCGGAAGGTAATCCGATCGGTTTGAGAGCCGGCTTCTCCTTCGCGCGCCCTGAATTCGCTTCGCCTCGCCTCGCCTCCCTCAGCCACCTGCGCTCTGCATATGCCTCCGAGGTGCAGACCCCCTTCGGGCACGCCGGGTTTCCCAGAGGCTGACAGCCCAGCCTCTCGTTAACCCGGCTGCCGACGGGAGGGCAGCCAGTTGCGAGCACAGTGGAGGGAGGCGGAGGGAGGGGAGAGGGAGCCCGCCTCCTCCTTCCCCGAGGTTGGACGGCGGTAGAGGTTCTGCAGGCGGCAGCGACGGGATCATTTCGGGACTGGGCGGGCTGCTCTGTTGCTTATTTCCCAGCCGCTACCGGAAGGGCCCGGGCAATGCCCCCAACCGCAGGCGCAGAAGGCGCAGAAGGCTTAGCGGGGACCAGCGCCGTCCTTCGCTTTGCCAAGCCGGGGAAGAGGCGGTGGCAGCGAGGCGAAGGACAGCGCTCCCCTCCGCTTGGCTCGCTTCGGACCAGCGCCGTCCTTCGCCTTGCCGCGGCGCCACCGCCTCTTCCCCGGCTTGGCAAAGCGAAGGACGGCGCTGGTCCCCGCTAAGCCTTCTGCGCCTGACTCGGCGAGGCGAGAGGGAAGAAGGAGAAGCGCAAGTGGATGCGGAGCGCCCGGGAGGCATTTATCCGCCCGGGAGGCATTTATCCATCCTTCGCTTTGACGGCGCTGGTCCGCCCGCTCGGCTCGCTTCGGACCAGCGCCGTCAAAGCGAAGGACGGATAAATGCCTCCCGGGCGGATAAATGCCTCCCGGGCGCTCCGCATCCACTTGCGCTTCTCCTTCTTCCCTCTCGCCTCGCCGAGTCAGGTGCAGAAGGCTTAGCTGGGACCAGCGCCGTCCTTCGGTTTGAGAGCCGGCTTCTCCTTCGCGCGCCCTGAATTCGGGGCTGGGGGTGGGTGGACGCCTAACGCCGCCCGCCCGGAGGAGAAGAGACCTCGCCCGGGCCAAAGCCCGAAGACGAGCCGGCCCCGGTGCCCAGGACAATATAAGACATACCCCCAAAGTAAGACACAGTGGGGCTTTGGGGGGTAAAAAGATAGTAAGACACTGCCTTACTATCGGGGAAACACGGTAGTTTGAACCGCTATTAGGATTAGCCCCACTTTCATCCAACTTTTTTTAATGTCTTTGTATTGTGTTGTGTATTGTGTTGATTTATGTATTTCAATAAAAGTTAAATTAAAAAAAAGCTTACCAGCAGCTCTCGGTAGACAAGCCGATTGTCTTAGCTCAGACTATAATTACCCACTAGGGAGCTTTTAAATGCACCAGGCTTCAGTTTGGCATTAGCAGTGCCCTTGGTATTTGTTTTCCAGGCAAGATTTTTTTAATTTTTCACTCCAATCACATATGCAAATTAACATGCCATCAATCTTGAAATACATTACAATAATTACTTTTTTTAACTATGGTATTCATGATCCATACAATGCTGCACCCAATGCAAATGACATCCGGACAAGAATAATTACTCAAATTTCTTATGTGTATTTTTAATTGCTATTAAGTAATACAATTTTTAAATTGCTTCTTTTCTAGTCAAATCTAATCATTTAGGCTGTAGTGCTTCAACCTTCTCCATGTATCCTTAACAACAATTTACAGAAAGCCATAAACTACATACAGTATTACAATCCAAGATCCAAAATCTTAAATTTTGTAGTTGTAAAATTTCTAGAATCAATATTACATGTCATCATTAATAAACTTTCTTAAAAGAAAGAAAAAAAAGATAAAAATCATCCATTACGATTATCATTTTTAACTTTCATAATTCTATTCATCCATGTACACAATTCTCATGAAAATTGCTTATCTTATCGTTAAACCTAAACTAAATTTTGTATTAATAAACTTTCTTAGAGAAAAAAATAAGTCATCCATTATAATCATCATTATTTCTTATTTCTGTTCTGGTTTCTGTTAGAACTTCAGTTATTAAAAATAATGCTTACTGAATGCAGTATTTCATAAACAAAGAAACTCCATTTTTTATTCTCTTTGCTTCCGTATTCAAAAATACCATACAGACTGGCACATTCCTTTCTCCCGTTATCTCTCTTAATTACATTCCACATACATTCCTGCATGCCTCCTCCCGTCTCCTGAAATTCATGTATTTACAGCATGATTCAAAAACAGCAGGAATGACTGCAATATAACACAGAATAAACTTACTCGCTCCTGAGCCAAACTGAAACACGTTTCATCTTAGAACAACATTGAAACTCCGCCTTTTTTCCCCACTGGCCTCCTGACGTAACTAATACATCACTCCAGTATTTAACCCATTCCTCCCCTTAATATATTTTTCCTAACACCTGTTCCTTGCGTTTTTGGACCCTCCTGAATTGAGGATTAACCCAGCGAATGTCTGTCTCTTCCTCACTAGATTCTGGACTCATAGCAACATCCTGTGGCTGGCCTCCCACCTGTTCTAATACCTGTAACCCAGGGCCCACCACTAATTCATAAACACTATCTGTATCAGAGTCTTCAAGCTCTTCATCATCCTCCAACTGACCAGGAGTATGTACAACAATTTTGATAACAGAATTTTAATAATCCTATTATCCCATTATATCATAATTCATCCAAATACATTATTCTTATAAACTTTACCTATCTTATCAGCTATCTTATCTTATAGTTAAACCTTCTCACGTATGAAATTCCTTCTCAAAATTTCTCACTTCTCTCCTGCTAATATTAAAAATAATAAGAATATTAATCATCCAGAATAATCATGACCATTTTCAATTTTCACTTCCTTATTCTACCATTCCATTTTTACATTGTTTACCCATAAAAATAATTTTAAAATAATTTTTAAAAAAACCAAAACACATATTGATTGGACATTGTTACATATAACACATAGTTCTTATTAATTTCCCATCCAAATTTCCCAATCCTATCACCAGTGTTCCCTCTAATTTTTTTGGGGGGTGGGCGGAAAAGTATAGTGTTTGAGCGGCAGTCCCTTCGGGACTGGGCGGCACAGAAATAATAAACAAAGAAAGAAACAAAGAAACAAAAAACCCACCCTGTTTTGCCTCAGAGAATTTCAAAATAAAATACTGTACTGTGTGTCTATAACAGGGCAACTCTATCAATATCAAAATGCCATTTAAATAGTTGAGCTAGTTTCAAACTAGATTTTGATTTTCTTTCTCTCTTCCTTATTCCCATTCTTTTTCTTTTCCTTCCTCTCTTTTTTCTATCTGTTTCTCTCTCTTCCTCTCTTCTTCTCTCTCTCCTTCCCTCTCGGCTTCTGGGCAGGTTTGGAAAACTCTGAGTTGATGATGATTTTTAAGTGAGTGATTGCTCACTGCTCAGCTTAGAGGGAACTATGCCTATCACCCATTCTATATTTGTTTATTTTCTCCATGTATTTAATAATATATTTAATAAATTCCAATTAAAATTAAAATTTATCGTTTAGTTCTCATAATTAATAATTATTCTCGTAATTAATAATACAGCAGACTTTAAGAAAGATCTATAGAGGACATTATTTATTAACCTGACCTGGATTAATTGATTGACTGATGAATTTGAACTAGTGATGTCTGACCCAGGAATGGCAGAAGGGGCTGCATTAGCAATATTGGCTGCATTTCTGGCCTTAAACAATAAGGAGCGAAATAAGGCAAGATGAAAGAGACCCACAGTGGCTGGGGGTTCAGGAGAAATGTCCTCGTTGTTGGATAACTCTATATCCGCCCCCCCTTTCGTCCTCCTCTGAGGGGTTACGAAGCTCAGATGGATAGGCCGTCTGAGGCAGTGGTTGGCCAATTTGAGTCTGGGCCTGACCTGCTAATATCCCTGGAGGGTTAGGTTGTACCACTGGAGAGATGGTAGCAGGGACTTGAGTACCCCTCATGATCTGCATGCACTGAGATATGCTCTGGAAACAGCTGCAGAAATTATGGCCTGGATGTTGGTAGGGTCCTTATTCCATCTACCAGTTCCAAAAATCCATTTAAGATCAGATACTACATTTGATCTTAGCCAAAAGTCCGAGAAGCGGGAGAGGACAACACCATAGCGGATTGGCTAAGTCGCTCCACCATAGATCAGGCGAAGTAAGGCTGCACCCCAGCATCTTCCGACAGATCTGTGGGTGTTTCGGGTGGCCTCACATGGACCTCTTTGCCACCAGCCAGAACACTCAGCTGCCTCGATTCCTTACCAGGTTCCGCTGTTGGGGGGCAGAGGGCATGGATGCTCTTCACTCCCCATGGCCAGAGGGGCTCCTGTATGCCTTCCCTCCTCTTGTCCTAATCCCCAAGGTGATCCGCAAGCTGTTGGAGGATGGCACAGAACTGGTCCTGGTGGCTCCATGCAGGGTCTGATTTGCAGACCTTGTGACTCTATCTGTCTCTCCTCTTTGGAGCCTTCCAGTGTCACCCAACTCACTGAGTGAGGACTCGATCTCCCATCCAGACCCCCTCTGGATGAAACTGATGGCCTGGCGCTTGAGCGGCTCACCCTAGTCAACCGCCAGGTGCCTTCTGGAGCGATTGACCTGATCCTCAGCAGCAGATGACCGTCCACCCAGCGCATCTACATTTCCACCCGGTGTACCTTCTGCAAGTGATGCAAGGGAACACATTGCTCCCCTATGGACCTAACGGTAGGCCAGATGCTGGGGTTCCTAAGTGAGGGATTTGAGAAAGGGTGGGCTTCCAATACTCTCAAACGCCAGATAGCAGCCTTGTCATCAATCCTGGCTTGTGCAGACCCCTCTCCTTTGTCTCAGCATCCCCTGATCAAACGACTCTTGAGGGGTGCCTCCCTACGTAGTACACCAGTCGCCCACCATTTCCCAACATGGAATCTAACCAAGCTACTGGACTCTGACTAAACCTCCACATGAGCCTCTCCGGGAATCTTCCACCCGTCACCTTACCCAGAAGGTGGCTTTTCTGCTGGCCATCACCTCAACCAGAAGGATTTCTGAATTGGCTGCTCTATCAATGTGCAAAGATCTCTGCCTTTTCCTATCTGACAAAGTTGTCCTATGCCTTGACCCTTCCTTTCTCCCTAGGATCAATTCATGTTTCCACAAGTCCCAGGAACTCTCCCTTCCCTCCTTCTGCTCCCAGCCACTGGAACGGAAGTGGCACACCTTAGAGGTTAGGCACGCTTTACGCATCTACCTGAAGTGCATGGGACTCCCTGGGTGCATCCCTTCGCTACCCATCTCAACACCCAGCTTTCCTGCTTTTTCTCCCACTTTCCATCCCCGTGAGCAAAGGGCATCAATGCAGTGCGCACCCATTGGCCGAGGAGCCCACTGTGTGCCTTCCCTCCAATTCCCCTTATCCCCAGAGTGATGGGAAAGATTCTCAAGGAAAGGGCAGAACTGCTGTTAGTGGCATTGCATTGGCCATGGCCTTCGTGGGTTTTGGATCTTTGGACCTTTCCATCTCAAAGCCATGGCACATTCCGGATGATTGGGTATCTCTCAGCCAGGAGACCGTCCTACATCCGGATCCCCAGTGTTGGGACCTCAATGTCTGGCACTTTAAGTGCTCCAATCATTGCCAGATGTCACAATCATTGCCAGATGTCATAGCCACCATCCAGGTGGCACGACAGGCCTCCATCACCAGGGTTTATGGTGCCACCTGGTTTTGGTTTCCTTCAACTTCTGCTCCCATCATCACTTTGACCCTTTACAACCTTCCCTTGAATAAATATTGGCCTTTCTTCAAGCTGGGTTTGACAAATGGCTTGCGCCTAATACTCTTTGGTGCCATTCATGGCCCTTTCTACAGTTATACATTTGGAAAATCTCACATCTCTGTATCATCATCCATGGGTCCGAGACTTCCTATGTGGAGCTGCCAACCTGCGCCCACAAGACATCCACCGATATCCCACTTGGGACCTGCCTCTAATCCTTCAGGCTCTTACCGCCCCATCGTTTGGACCTCTTCAATCTGTCTCTTTGCAGTTTCCATTAAGATGGCATTTCTTGTCTCCATTACATCAGCCAGAAGGGTGTCCGAGTTATCAGCATTCTCCATCAGACAAGCCCTCTGCCATTTCAATCAGGACAGAGTTGTCTTAAGACTCGATCTGGCTTTTCTGCCGAAGGTCAATACCTTATTCCAATAGCACAGGAGATAGTTCTCCCAGATCTTTGTGGCAGGGCTTTGCACCCATATGAACTCCAAATGGCACAAATTGGACTTCCATAGGCCACTTTAATTTTATGTACGCCAGACACAGTCCTTCCGGAAGACTGAAGCCTTGTTCATTTCCTTTCTCCCTGCAACCAAAGGGAAAAAGGTGTTGCCACAGATCCTCAGTAGCCAGATATGAGCCTGCATAGCAGAGGCATACCAATCACAATCTCATCCACTTCCACCTGGGATCACAGCTCATTCCACGTGAAGTATGGCCACCTCAGTGGCATTGGCAACGCAGTCTTCGGTTGAAGATATCTGCCATGCTGCGACAAGGTCTTCACCATCAACATTCATCAGATATTATTGGCTGGATGCATTTGCATTAGCAGAGGCTGCCTTTGGTAGATGAGTTCTACAGTGCATTTGTGCTTCTCCTGCTTCCTCGATCCAGCCTTCTCCCTCCCTGTCTCATTAGTTTGGGTATATCCCATGTTGGATTCTCCTTAGCAGCACATTGGAGAACTATCGTTGACTTATCTGAACAGTCTTCTCAATGCGCTGCATGGAGAGCCCAAACCCACCTGGGCTATTTGGCCCAGAGTCGCAGTTTCATTGTGTTGCTTGTTCTTCTTCTTAATAAAGTTCTTTGTTGATTTTCACTATGCCTTCGTTTACAATTAACCTTCTGAGGAGCTAGGGGGCATTAACTAATTATTTAAATTTAAATTCAGTCCCTACCAATCAGACTGAAGTATGATCCATGTTGGACTCTCCACGCAGCGCATCAAGAAGACCATTCAGGTAAGTTAATGGAGCCATATCTACTGGCACACAAGCCATTACCCTAGCTCAGCTCCAATGTGTATGTGCATGCCGGCCAGCTGATTTTCAACTTGCCGAAGGCTCTGGGAGGGCATTTTTTGCTTGCAGAGAGTCTCTGGAGGGATAGAGGAGGGTCTACCGGACCCACCAGAGGTTGAGAAATGGACTGCTTAAGGCCTCCAGAGGGCCTATGGTGAGGGGAGTGAGGGAGACCATTTTCACTATCCCCAGGCACTGAATTGTGAGTGTGGGCACTCGCAACACACATGCTTTTGGCACCTGAGGGGAAAAAGATTCGCCACCACTGCTCTATATCAATACATATAATTGAATCCATTTTTAAAGTTTTTTTACATCCAAACATGATGGACATTGTTCACATTTTGAGCATACATTTGAAATGCCTTTATGCCTTCTGGATAATTTCTCTGACATCATGTAACAATGATGCATTATTTTATAAAAAATCATTTGATATATAACACAATGTAAATTTAAAGCTCTTAATAATATTTTCCATTGATTCCTCTATATAGTGCAACAAAAATTCTTAGCACACATTATCATACATTCTTTAATGTATGATAATACATTATAATGTAATAGTAAGTAGTAGGAAGGTAATGTTCTTCCTCATACTGTGAATAAATAATTTAAGCACCAATCAGAATAATAAGGATCATCCTTATGAGGCTATATGAATCTGTTTGTTTGATGAAGCATAACCCCTTGCATCTGTTTTTTTTTTCAGACTTTACCAAATGTTGCAAAGACTCAGGTTTTCTTATGGTGGTAAAATGCCGAAAGGAAAACAAACTTCTGAAAGAATGTCTCATTGGCTAGTAAGTATAAAGGCACTGAATGGAAAGTGTCCACCTTTCAAAGCATCCATTGCTGTTTTTTAATGGCATGATACAAACCTTGCTTCAATTAACAGTGTATTGGCCATCAGTTTAGCTGGCTGAAAAATATGAGAAGGCATTAAGTTGTGAAAATCTATAACATCAGAATACGAGATAACTAGCACTGTTATTTATTTGCTGTCAGTTCATTTCTCCCATTTGTTCTTTTGTTGTCATCAGTGTAGCAAAATCTTCATAAAAGAATACAACTATTCATTATGGACATTTTGAAGAGGAATATCTATAACCCAGCCATTGCCCAGTCATGTTAAACTCCAACTCTTGGTATCTACAGTCAATTGGGTTAAGGTGGTCTATGATGGGAGTTGTCTGCCTAACACATTAGGGAGACAAAGAGTTGAGGTGGCTTCATTATCCTAAAATCAGAATCACTTGGGTATTGCTGTGTATTTGAAAGCTGTAGAATTGTTAAATTTACTCAGAAAGTTTGTGATATATGAAAGATACTTGCATGGTGTCTGTATTTTTTAAAATTTTGACTTGTTGCAACAATACTGAGCATCAAAGGAATGTTAAACAAAATCAAATAGATAACCTAAAACAAATTACCGTACTTTTATATAGTATGGTATAAAAGTATAAGACACATATTTTCCTCCCCAAAAGAGACTGGAAATGTTGGTGCATCTTATACACCAAATACACCCATTTTTGACCTCCCAAAACCCTCCACGTACGTCCCATTTTCACCAAAGACAGAGTTGTTTTTCGCAAAAATGATGTGTGCAGAGGATTTGGCTAGGAATGCTAAAAACAAAATATGTGGTGGGTTTGGAAGGTGAAAAATTGGGGGGGGGGGTTTGCCCTCCCCAGCCCCAAGGAGCAGTCTGCAGACTTCTCAAACACTCTGAAGCCGTTTTTGGAAAAAATGGGCCTGTTTTTGGACCCCCCATTAGTGAGGACTACCTATATTCTTTCTCTTCCCTGTGGGGAAGTTTATATTCCTCCATTACTGAATTTTGCACCTGCTGAGTTCTATGCTTTTACTTTCATAGACAAAATTGTCCACCCATGCCTATGATTTCTCTTTTTTTGCAAAACATTTCACAAGGCCCAACATTAAGCCCTTTTCCAGTACTTATTGTGACATCCACATCCTCCAAAAGGTTCAGCATAGTAGCTATGTTTTCCCATTCATGTTTTCACACAACCACTTGGCTTCCAGAACCAGGGAAAATGTTTGTGTGTGCAAAAAACACTTGCAAAGTACTCCGGGTTGTCTAATAGAGGACCTGGGTGTGAGGGGTACATTTTTATAATTCCATGTATAGTTTATGTGTTTAGGAAGACAATGAAGGCACAGCATTCTGAAAATTAGTGTCCCTCATAGAGAATTATTTTTCAACATTTTTTGCCAGAGCAGATAGGCTTTCATTTAAACATTATGCTGGTATAATTTGAATTTCCCTAAAACATATATTTTAGATTGCTGGTGTTACAGGGTTCCCAGTACTATTCTTTATTGCTCTATTTTCCATGTAATTGAGTGGAGAAATTAATGCACATATTTTACCTACTTTTTAAGCTATAGTGATCCAGCATTTTATGAAGAATGCAAAACTGAATATTTGAAAACCAGAGAAGAACACAGGGCAACAAAAGATGTTCAACAGAAGCATTCTGCTAGCAGCTAGGCAAGTTGTATGGCTGACATTTGAAATTTGAACTTATGTAAGCAAAGCAACTTCTTTCTGATTTTCTCAATCTAAATCTCTCAAAATAAATAAAACTAAAATTCAGAAATCCTGAACAAAATGCCTGTACTAAAAAAGCTAATCAAATCTGACTATGATTTAGTAGTAATTCCTCAGTTTATTTAAATATGCAACTGTTCCACAACACATTCAAAATCAGTGTATATACTTATTTTTCAGGACTCTGCAAAATAAATCTCCATATTTTGTTCTTATTTATTTCAATAATATAAATTTTACAATTTTTAAAATATTATAGAATGAAATTCTTTGGGAAGGAAAGATTGTGTGCTGATTTCCCAATGGTTCTTTTTAATGTCAATGGCATTCCACATTTGACTCTACCACACATGAAGTATTTGGTTGAACATGATTAATATCTGCAAGTAACAGAGCAGAGGTCCTTTGCAAGATTTCTTCACTATAATTACCTAATAGGGTTTGGTTTGTCAAGTGAATGTGCTCCAGAGAATGATATATCTGAACTGAATGTGGATCTTTGAGAGAAATTCCACAAATTTTAAAAGAATAACTGCTTGAGAAGAAGAGTTCCTACAGACTGCTACCTGATGGGTGTTAAGAAGAATATAACCCTCATTTAATAATCCCTGAATTTAAGAAGGCAGCTAGAAAGCTTTTAGGAAGGGAAATGGATGACATCTACACCTGGAAAAATACTAGAAAAAATAATAAAAAACAGCGCTGCCTCTACCTAGAAACAAACAAATAAATAATGCCAAACCAATCTTATATAATTTTTCAAAAACCATAACCAAATCAGAAGACCAGCGTAATGCAATAGACTTAATATACTTGAACTTTAGTAAAGCTTTTCATAAAGTAGACCACAACCTACTACTCTACAAATTGGAAAAAAATGGGACAGACTACAACCCATGTAGATGAATTAACAGTTGGCTGATCAACCGCACCCAACAAGTAGTCCTCAACGGTTCCAAATCCACATGGAAGGAGTTAGGCTGTGAGGTACCTCAGGGTTCAGTCCTGGAACCAGTGCTCTTCAACATATTCATCAACAACCTAGATGAAGGAATAGAGGGGGAACTAATTTTGGTTAGTTTAGCAGGCAACAGCAAACTGGCGGAGGTAGCCAATACCTCAGAGGATAGACTCAAAATACATAAAGATTAAGATAGATTAGTACTATGGGCTCAAACTAACAAAATGAAATTTAATGTTGAAAAAAGCAAAATCTTACACCTAGGTAAGAAAAACCTAAGACAAATTGGGAGAAACCACACTTAACAGCAGTGACTGAGAGAGATCTTGGAGTTTTGGTGGATAACCAACTAAATATGAGCCAGCAATATACAGTGGCAGCTAAAAAAGCCCACACAATCTTAAAATGCATCATCGGGGATACACCCCAAGACTAAGAAGGTATTAATACCACTCTCTAATGCACTAGTCAGGCCACACCTAGAGTACTGCATTCAATTTTGGTCACCCCACCATTGTTTACTCTAAGCTGCGTGCCCGCGCGCCCAAAAATACCCCCCGCCCACCCTTTTCCAAGACCACGCAAGGAGCCAGGCATTGGAGTTGGGGGCGGGGAGCGACGAAAGTGCGGAGGTGCCGCGCATGCTCCCCATCCCCTTGCCAGCCCGTGGGGGGGCGGGGAGGCGCTGGCAGTAGACATGAGTGGAAGGAAAGGGAGACACGGCTGCCCTCACCTCCCCACGGTGCCTCCGGCCCCCTCACGCCCCTGGTCTCGTGCCGCTGCCCCCCCCCCGATCCGCCTTCTCTCCAGCTTTCTCCTCCGCCTCCCGTCTTGGGACGCGACTTCTGCGGCGGTGGCTGCAGCGGCAGTAGCGGCTGCAGCTTCTTCTCATCATCATCCGCGCTCTAAGCCAGGGGGCTGCGAGAGGGTTTACTCTGCGCACTTTGGGAATGCCCGCCCCTCTCGCAGTCCCTTCGCTGGGAGCTCTTTCCTCCCAGGTTTTCAGCAAGGGGGCTGCAGTAGAGGCAGGGCAGGTGTTCCCGAAGTGCTCGGAGAAAGCGCTCTCGCAGCCCCCTCGCTGACAAAGAAAGAGAGAGAGCAACAGACAGAGCGAGATAGAAAGAAAGGGAGAGAGAAAGTAAGTGAGAGAGAAAGAGGGGGGGAGAGAGAAAGAGATAGCAAGAGAAAGAAAGCAAGAGAGATAGAAAGAAAACAAGAGAAAGAGAAAGAAAACAAGAGAAAGAGAAAGAAAGAAAGAGAAAGAGAAAGAAAGCAATAGAGAGAGAGAAAAAACAAAGCGAGAGAAAGAAAACAAGAGAGAGAGAGAGATAGCAACAGACAGAGCGAGATAGAAAGAGAGGGAGAGAGAGAAAGAGAGAGAGAAAGCAAGAGGGAGAGAGAAAGAGAGAGAAATGACTCTTGATTTAAAGTATATGGTAAAAAGCACCCAAATAATAACAGAGAAAAAAAACCCCAGCCCTCACCTGTTCAAGAGTTCACACACACACACACACACACACACACACAAGGGGGGAGGAGACAGGGATGGAAAAAGAGAAGTGAAAGGGGGAAGGAATGAGAGAAAAGGGGAGGGAGAAATGAGAAACAAATGAGACAAAAGGGGCAGAGACAGGAGAGGGATCCAGAAATGAGAACAGTGGTAGACATTTGAGGAGGGATGATTGATTATTAAATACGGATTGACTATAGAATATTGGTAAAAGATATATTTAAGTGTTTTGTTTAATATTAGGATGTATTAATTTTAAAAATTGGATTAGAATTTTAGAACTACAGTATATAGAATTACATATACAGTATATAGAATTACAGTTTTTGCTGGTTGCTTTAGTTTTAATAGTAATAGATTTTGGTTTAGTTTTATTATTAATTTCTTTTAATAAAAAAGAAGGGATTTTTTTCTTATTTATTTATTTATTATACACACACACATACATACACACACACACACACATATATATTTCTATGCTGCCCAGTCCCAAAGGGACTGCCGTTCAGACACTATACTTTTCCGCCCACACCGAAAAAAAATTAGAGGGAACATTGCATCCCACTACAAAAAGGACATTGAAACTCTAGAGAAAGTACAGAAAAGAGCAACTAAAATGATAAAGGGACTGGAAACCAAGACATACAAAGAGAGGTTGCTGGAAATGGGCATGGATAGTTTAGCAAAAATGAGGGCCAGAGGGGGCATGATAGCATTATACAGATATTTGAGGGGTTGCCACAGAGAGGAGGGGATCACACTATTTTCCAGGGCACCAGAGGGCCAGACCAGGAGCAATGGATGGAAACTGACCAAGGAGAGAGAGATTCAACCTGGAAATAAGGAAGAACCTTTTGATGGTGAGAGCAATCAACCAGTGGAACAGCTTGCCAGCAGAGGTTGTGAAAGCCCCATCACTTGACACATTCAAAAGAAAATTGGACTGCCGTCTGGTTGAGGTGGCGTAGGGTTTCCTGCTTGAGCAGGGGGTTGGATATGATGATCTGCAAAGGTCCCTGTAACAAGAAACCTGGGCCTGTGCGTTTGTTACTTTGCATAAAGATTCTACAATATTCTTCCAAGCAACACCCTTGTTTCAAAATAGTAGAAGCCTGATTTATATTCTTCCTTAAGTTCAGAATTTCAGTACAATAAGAAGATTTTTTTTTCAGTTTTCAGTAGTTTCATTCCCATATTTTCTCATTTCTCATTCAGAACAAGTATTCATTTTCAAAACAAAAGAATAATTGTGGAAGGATCCCATGTTATTCCAGGTATTATTACACTATAATGTCCATTACTCCTGACCAGCAGTTTAGTGGGAAAACAAATTCCTTAGAGTAGTGATGAAAAAATAAATAATTAAAGCAAATAGGGTGCTACAAATTCTACTATATCTAGTTATAAATGCTGAAAATTTCAGATGATGTAACATTACCTTTGCATTTAATCAAAAAATCACTAAGGGCTCATAGGTTTCTTAGTCATTTACTATCACTTGTGCAATATTTGTTTTTGTGGCATAGCTATATATTTTGGGTAATAAATTTTGATCCATTTGCAGAGCTTGAATTTGTGAGAAGATTTAAAATACCACATTTGAAGAGTGACGACAATGTCAACATTACTTTATATTTGATATTCATCAATTCTACCTTCAAAATGTACAGCATTGTGGTGGTAGGGTATGATTTCTTGTATTATATCTGAGATGCAAAGAAATAGAACTGAATGTCCTATCAAAGAATCCAGATAAAATAGGTGATGTGGAAAGCTGACACAAAAGTGGGTAACAAAATGAGTTTTATAATGTGAGGTTGAGCTTTGTAACGCAGGATTATGTTAATGACAGCAAATAAATAATAATAATAATGTGTCTCTATTTAACTGTTTCTGCAACCCTTTTCAAATATAAAAATGATTCTCAGGGAATTTATTCTCATCCAATATATATGAAAATAAAGCTTCATGAATTTTATCATTTTGCTTTTTCCCCTAATGTGAAGAATATTATATCACAAAATATTTTGTATTACTTGCATCATATTAAATGGTATGTCATGATTGAAATTTAACTGATTAAATTTACTGAAATTTAACTGATTTTTCATTGTTATAAGCTTTTTCCTTCATTTCAAAAATGGCAAAGGATTTCCAGCTTTCATTCTTTTGTATTGAAATAGATAGTCCCTATTTTTTCATGATATTTGAAGTAAGGAGCTAGGGCAGCAAAAGAATGATCATTAAAGAATATTGAGGTGTAAAATGTTATGCCTTTGGAATCTGCTCTGTTTGGAACCTCCTTTGAGTGTGCATGAAAAACAAAACAGTCCCATTTTGAGTTCTACAGTTATTTATGACTTCTGATTGGGCTACTTTTTTACGAAGTTTTCTAACCAGTGCAGCAGAGATAAGTCAAGTCCCTGTTGCCATCAGTTTTAGCCAGGATGAATAGGGCAGCGAAGTGTTGAAAAAACATTTAAACCCATATTCCGACAAAAATCTGCCTGGAAAATTGCTTTTAATTGAAGATCCAAAAGAATTGTATTCCTGTTGTTTCCTGCTACTAATTTAACAAATTTTAGAATAAATGTTCTGCAATTTGGGCTATAGCATTTAGCATAGTGTATCCAAAACCTACCTTTGTAGCTCTGGATTAAAAAAATAAAGGAATAGCTGATCTTTAATTGGCAGAAACACTAGAAACTCTTCATTCCAAGAGAACATTGGCAGCTGAAAATAATTATAATTTTTCAAATGATGCTATCTGCATAAAACTTGAAAGAAAATGTATTCTTTTTTCATTAACACCAGTAATAATGATAAATTTAAGAGGCAAACTCTGATTAAATATACCTTACAGGCACTTCAGATTTATGATGTCTGAATGCTTCACCCATCCTCCTGACTTTGAATTCAATTTTTAACTAGTAAGTATCAAAAAGTAACAATTTCTCAGATCAATTTTTAAAAATTTTTTATACATTAGCCCTCTAGGATTATACAGTATTTCATTTAAGAAAACCACATCAATATAGGCTTTCAATGGTTCTGTATCAAGGAGTTTTAAGATATTAATATGTCATTTCATTTTAATGTCATTTCAGAGCAACTCATAAAACACAACAGGCATGATTAGAAATGGTTCACCCAAACTTTAAGTACTGGAGTTTTATTTGCTTTTTCTCCACTACCTTTTCTAATGTAGCTACTTTGATCTATTTAAAAATATATAATTTAAAAAGATTGTATTTTAGATATATAAATTAAATAATTAAACGTTAGGGTAAATTTTAAGCCTTTCTATCCCAAGAATGTCTTGATTTGGAAGGAGAAGAAAATGCTATATTCCTAAACTGAATGAAGTTTACACATTCCTAATTATAACAATGAAACCTAGTCCAGATTTTGTTTTCCATTCTGATACAGAATTGGGTTAGAATCAAAATTTGCTCAAACGTAAGATTTTAATTAGTATAGGTATACAGCTCAGAGCATGTAAAATAAAAAAAATTCAATTGCATACAATTGTTTCAAACAAAAATACGTTTTTAAAAACATGGCTGGATCCTCAATACATCAGTAAAAATATGAAGTAGCTTGGCATGTTGAATAATGGTAACTTATTCAAGGCTGTAATCCAAAAAAGCAGTCCTAAGAAACATTAGAGCTATGCAGTCAGAGAAATGGCCACTGCTACCTCTTTTTATTATACAGGTAGTTGGTTCTATCAGCTTTAGTCAGTGGCTTAGATTTATTATATGCATATTGGGGTTTGTTCTGTTACTCTACAGGAAGATTAAACTCCCTTGAGTCAGCTATGTTCATTGGTCAGAATAAATTCCTGTATCTGACACTATTTCCATTAATCACAGACAAGGTAGGATATGTGAACAAAATTAGATTTTTTTAAAAAAAATCTGAGGTACATTATTGCGCCATTCATTAACACAGAAAAAAACTCCACACTTTTCAGCTCCCTCTGTAGATTATATTCATTTTAGTAATATAAAGAAGAAAAGACCAGTACTGAATTATGCAAAATGCAATGCACAGGAAAAAGGGGAAGATAACACTGATATGGTTGCGCTGCTCATCTACACAACCACATGGGAAGTTTTTATCTTTCAGAAACATACCATTATTTCTTTCACTATAGATTTTACATTTCTCTATTCATGTTTCAAGTATATATTCAGAAACAAATGGGAAATGGCAAGATACCTGAACTGTAGATGTGGGAATGACCAGATGAGATTTGGGCATTGAAGTAAACAAAACTTGCAGATGGTCAATCATTATATTGTCAGGTTTTTCTGATCTTTCCCCCCACTCTTTCTGCATGTCATATACTAGGTACATAATACTATTGTTAGAAATCTACCCATTTATATGCTGGTAAAAACGTCTCTACTGATTTGAAGGTATAGTTCAACCAAAATTTATTGCTAATAAAATGAGACAGAAAAGATGTTAAATTATTTCAATGCTGTTAAATAATCAGATTACTGATGCATGCAGTATTTTGAATAAAATGTATCATTTTTAGTATAGAATATATCAGAAATGTGGAATCACAGAAAGGTTACATTATTTGGAATGTTACAGTTCTTCCTAGCTGTCTTAAGCCTGGATATTTCACCTTAAAGCATTTTGGACAGGAAATGCCCCCAAAAAGAAGCAATAAAATGCTCTGGTGTTTTATTTGTGGATTGATAAGATATTTTACTGCATTTAGAAACGTTTCTATTTTATCCTATTTTTTTAAAAAAAATTACCATAGGGCAGTGATGGCGAACCTTTTTTGCTACGCTTGTAAAAAGGGATGTGTGTGTGGGGTGCTAACATGCATGCATATGCCCAAACCCCTACTCTCCCCCACATGTGCACCCCCTGTACTGCCCCTGTACATGCGCACAACCCTCCAATCCTTGCGCATGGTCACAGGCCTCACTGAAGCCTAGGATGTTGAAAAAATGAGCAAATGGGCAAATGTTAGCAGACTTCTGGTTTACCTATTGGCTTTTTTTTGCACTCCTGAGGATTCAGGGAAGCTTCCTGAAGCCACAGGGTGTGAAAAATAGCACAGCAAGCAAACTCAAAGTCTGTTTTTCCGAACTTCTGGTTTGCCCGTTTTGCTGTTTTCTGTACTCTGGATTCAGGGAAGGGTAAAAATGCTTCCATCTCCCTGGAAGCTCTCTTGAAGGCAAAAATGGCCTCCAAGAGCCTCTGTGTGAGCCAAAAATCAGCTGGTTAGCACATACATGCTGGCTGGAGCTGACATAGGGCAATGCCTTGCCTGGCCTCTGATATGGCTCTGTGTGCCATCTGTGGCATGCATGCCATAGGTTCGCTATCATGACCATAGGGCAATGAGGATAAGTTGATAAATTGAAAAAAAGAAATGAAAGTAATTTTTAAACAATTCATTTGCTCCTTTTCAATATATCATCAATTAATAAAAAGCCAGAGACTGCTTCAGAATTTAATATACAGTGATCCCCCGATTATTGCGTTCCTGACCATTGCGAACAGGCTAATTTGCGATTTTTCAACCCGGAAGTCAAAACACCATCTGCGCATGCGTGCCCTTTTTTCTATGGGCACGCATGCGTAGATGGCGCCGGGCAAATCAGCTGCTGGGCGGCTTCCCTGGGTCTTCTCCTGACTCCTAAAGCGGGGAAGTTCGCCAGGAGTCAGCGGAGAAGCGGCGCGCCTGTTTTAAAAGATCGGAGCCGGCCTGGGGGGGCTTTCCAGCAACCCACGAGCCCCCAACCCGGGCTCGTGGGTTGCTGGAAAGCCCCCCCAGGCCGGCTCCGATCCCCCAGGCCGTGTCTCCTTCTCCCTCCTCCTCCTCTTCTTCCCCGCTCTTCCATCCTTCGCCGCCGAGGTCGCCAGGAAGGGAGAAGAAGAGTCAATGAACGGCGCCAGCCGCCGCCTCGCCCAACGCAAAGCGCGAGAGCCCAGACCTGGAGGCAACCCGCTCGCTGTCTGCGGCACTTCGAGTTTCTCCTCCCGGAGGCGCGCTCGGCGCTCGCTGCAGCGGGGGAAGACCCAGGGAAGGTTCCTTCGTCCGCTGCCCACGGAAAGGGGAAACCCGGATCTTCGGCTGCAGCGAGCGCCGAGCGCACCTCCGGGAGGAGAAACTCGAAGCGCCGCGAACAGCGAGCGGGTTGCCTCCGGGTCTGGGCTCTCGCGCTTTGCGTTGGGCGAGGCGGCGGCTGGCGCCGTTCATTGACTCTTCTTCTCCCTTCCTGGCGCTCGCTGTCCGCGGCGCTTCGAGTTTCTCCTCCCGGAGGCGTGCTCGGCGCTCGCTGCAGCCGAAGATCCGGGTTTCCCCTTTCCGTGGGCAGCGGACAAAGGAACCTTCCCTGGGTCTTCCCCTGCTGCAGCGAGCGCCGAGCGCGCCTCCGGGAGGAGAAACTCGAAGTGCCACGGACAGCGAGCGGGTTGCCTCCGGGTCTGGGCTCTCGCGCTTTGCGTTGGGCGAGGCGGCGGCTGGCGCCGTTCATTGACTCTTCTTCTCCCTTCCTGGCGACCTCGGCGGCGGAGGATGGAAGAGCGGGGAAGAAGAGGAGGAGGAGGGAGAAGGAGACACGGCAGCCGGAGCAGCGCGGACTCCTCTCTCGGTTGGAGGTGAGCTTGACGACGACCCCCCGGGAAAAAGACTGAAGTGGCCGCTTTCTCCGTCGTATGTATGTGGGGGCTCGGGAGGAAGCTGCCGGAGGAGGGTCGACAACAGGTAGCCCCGCAGCTGCGGTCCCCGCTGGGATGGAGGCGCCTGGGTGCGCGCGCGCACATACACACACGGATGGGGGGGAGAGCGTGAGCGAGCGAGAGGAGGGGGGTGAAGCCCAGACGGGATGAACCGTTTCTTGGGTGGCGCGTGTGGAAAAGGGGAGCGAGGGGCCGGGCGGGTTGAGGGAATCAAAGAGGGGTGGGGGTGCTGCTCTGAGGCGCTCGGAAAGAGTTTTCGGAAGGCTCTCGTGTTACGGCGAAAGGGCGTGTGGAGAGCCTGATGTTGGCGGAATTGGGGACCAGCGAGGAGCCAAAGATCCGGGTGGGGAAACCCGGATCTTCGGCTCCTCGCTGGTGCTGCGCTGCCGAGCAGATCAGCTGCTAGGCGGCCGCTCGAGAGCAAGAGGGGGAGAGATAGAAAAAGATTGGAGCCGGCCTGGGGGGGCTTTCCAGCAACCCACGAGCCCCCAACCCGGGCTCGTGGGTTGCTGGAAAGCCCCCCCAGGCCGGCTCCGATCCCCCAGGCCGGCTCCGATCGTTTTAAAACAGGCGCGCCGCTTCTCCGCTGACTCCTAAAGCGGGGAAGTTCGCCAGGAGTCAGCGGAGAAGCGGCGCGCCTGTTTTAAAACGATCGGAGCCGGCCTGGGGGATCGGAGCCGGCCTGGGGGGGCTTTCCCTTTCAGGGCGGGCGAGCGGCGGGCGCGGCAGCAGCGAGGAGTTCGCGTGGGCGGCGGGGAAACCCCAATCTTCGGCTCCTCGCTGCTGGGAAGTAAAAACACCATCTGCGCATGCACAGATGGTGTTTTTACTTCTGCAGCGCTACTTCGCGAAAACCCGCTCGTTGCGGGGGGTCCTGGAACGGAACCCTCGCAATGATCGGGGGATCACTGTATTAATTACCTGAATTTAAATCAAAACTTGTCTAAAAACTAAGTCTTTTCATAGCTTGCCAATACTGTATGTTTGAATGCAACATTCAGAGTAAATATTATTTATACCAGATGTTGCTTTTGTTTTATTCCACAATTTAATATTTTAGAAAACTACCAATGTGTAGATTGGTAGAAAATTGGGGATATAACAGATCATTCACCATATTCCTTTGAACTCAGTGTTTTTCAAATTTAGATAGCAGGGGAAAATCTCATCCAACTTAAAAGTTCATTATATTCCACCCCATTACTTATTTTCTATTAACAAATACAAGACCTTGTTCAGGACTACTGTATAGTTCCTCTGACTGTTCTTAGCTCTTATGCAAGCAATTATGGTTATACTGATCCAAGTTGTTTCCTGGAAAGTTTAAGTGAGTCACTCTGTTTTTCATTTCCCAAAATACTGTTTCACTAGGTTTTGGAGGGCTTGGAAATATCCAAGAATTATCTTCCAGAGAATTTTTCCCACAGGAGTTATGTTCCAGAAATGGAGAGTCACATGCAGGGCTAAATTTCTCATTAGTACATGGTGAGGATGATGCAAGATTATCAAAAACATCATCACTTGTTTGAAGTAATCTATTTTTGCATATTGCTCCAGAAGCACCTAAGCGGAAGTTGGTAGCATCCCTTTCAAGATCCTCACTACATTGAACAGAGGTATAGGATGGCACTGTGGAAAGAACCAAATGTTTAATTTGGAGGCTAATGTGAATCATTTACATGTAATAAAATTCAGATGCTATTAACAATACCTACCAGATATCTGTTCCTTTAATTACAGATTTATTTCTTGACAATATGTAATTGTAGGAAACTTGTTTTTCCTTTGATCAGCTCTCATATATATTCCTATACAACCTGTACCTTATAGACTAATCAAGCATGAATGGCATTTTTAACTTTTAACACACCAGAGAAGTAACATGAGATAACCCTTTCCCACCCCTAACGTAACTCTTAGTCCTGTGCTTCCCTAAAACAGCCTCAGAAAAATCTCTCAACAAAGTACACTGCTCAAAAAAATAAATGGAATACTTAAATAACACAATGTAACTCCAAGTAAATCCAACTTCTGTGAAATCAAACTGTCCACTTAAGAAGCAACGCTGATTGACAATCAATTTCACATGCTGTTGTGTACATTCAACTTTGTACAGAACAAAATATTCGATGAGAATATTATTTTTTTGAGCAGTAAATATGCTATAACACAGACTGATTTTGGCCCAGTATATTTCCTTAAATTTATTTTAAAGTACAACTTACATTATTTTCACCTTATGATAATCATGGGCCAATTAAACATACATATTTAATTTATTTCCATTCACATAAAAATAGATAACAATTTGTATTTAATGCCTTTCAATGTTGGAAGAAAGACTGCAATTTAATAATTTTGAGAGTACAAAAAATTTCCGGAGTGATCAATTTTTCATTTAAAAATAAGCTTATAAGATAATAAATCATAGATTTTTGTTTTTATATTTTTAAAAAATTAACTACATGTAAAAAGTACATTTGAAAATTGAAGAGTTTTTAAAAATTGAAGAGTTTTTAAAAATATAAAATAGTTGCAGTAAAAGGTCAAATACAACTAGCAACTCAATTTTGTCCAAATACCATCTGATTGAGGGGGGAAGTGACAAGAGAATACAGTATAAAAAGCAACACCTTTATGTGTGAAGTTAAGCAGTTAGAGAAATTTAATTTAATTTATTTGTCTTCTATGCCGCCCAATCCCAGTGGGTGCCTTACAACGATAAATAGTACATACAATAAACAAGCCAAATAATTAGTAATAAGAACATTTAAAAAACCATGATGAACTAAAAAAGAATTAACCAATCGAATCTACAATTATACAGAACAGTTATAGTCGGACATGATAATATGTTACATTCATGGCCCCCAGGCCTGGCCGCAAAGCCAGGTCTTAACATCCTTTTGGAAGGATAGTAGGGTGGGAGCAGTGTGGACATCGGGGGGTAGTTGGTTCCATAACACCGGGGTAACCACAGAGAATGCTCTTCTGTGCGGGCCCCGTCAACTTGCATTGTTTAGTCGACAGGACCTGGAGAAGGCCAATTCCCTGTGATCTAATTGGTCTCTGGGAGGTATATGGCAGGAGACAGTCTCGCCAGGTAGTCCTAAGCCATGTAGGGCTTTATAGGTAATAACCAACACCTTGAATTGTGATTGGAAACCAATTGGTAGCCAATGCAGTGCGCGGAGTGTTGGTGTTATATGGATGTATCAATAACTAGGCCCCTACTTTGTGAGGTGCCCCCAGGGGTATGTCCTCTCCCATCTACTTTTTAACATTTACATGAAACTGCTAGGTGAGATCATCTAAAGACACAGGGTGCGGTATCATCAGTATGCTGATGATACCCAATTATATATCTCCACCCCATGCCAATTCAGTAAAGCAGCTGATGTAATGTGCCAGTGCCTGGAAGCTGTAAGGGTTTAGATGGGAGTAAACAGGCTCAAGCTCAACCCTGATAAGACCAAGTGGCTCTGGGCATTTCCTCCGAAGGACCATTCCATCTGTTCATGAATTGGGGGAGGGGCGGCTGGGGGGGGATTTAACCCCCTCAGATAGTATCTGTAACTTGGGTGTCCTCCTAGATCCATAGCTGAACCTTGACCACAACCTCTCAGCTGTGGCCAGAGAGACTTTTACCCGGGTTCAACTGATATACCAGTTGAGGCCCTATCTGGACCAAGAGGACCTGTGCATGGTCACTCAGGCCCTCACTATCTCCCGTCTAGATTATTGGAACACGCTCAACATTGGGCTACCCTTGAAGTGTGTTCAGAGACTACAGATAGTCCAGAATACAGCCCCACGATAAGAGGAGAACTACCATAGAACAGTGCCTGCCACTCCCAAACCCTTGAGACATCAAAGAAGGATACCATGGTCGTTGGTATTGAAGCTGCTGAGAGGTCAAGAAGCACCAGGATAGAGGAATAACCTTTATCCCGGGCCCGCCAGAGATCATCAATCAGCGCGACCAAAGCAGTTTACATAAGAAAGAAAGTAGATTGGAATTACAATAAAAATAAGTATCTAAATTGATACAACTGAGTTAAGATATAGTAAGAACCTGCATTTCAAAATAATGTAGTATAGCTCTATGCATTGTTTTTAATTGTGAAAATCTGTACTTGCCTTTCTTAGTTGTAGATGGAATCAGTTTCAGTTTCTTCAGCATCTCAACTTGCACTTTAGTCACCAGATGTAAATTAGACATCTCCTTCTTCAATTCCCTGTACACCTGCTGAATGCGTTCACTAAAATACATTTTAAAAGTTTAAGCAGATAAGAATTTTCAAACGATAATGATTCAAAGAACAAGAAGGATGCAATAACTCAGTATAAAAAACTAAGGACTAACTCCTTAATTTATAGAAAATATACTTTTAATTAACTGGTTTAACAAAATACTACTGTGTGGCAATATGTCTTATGTTTATATTTCTTCAGAATGAACAGTCACTGTTCATTATTTCAACAAATGGTACTTAAATGTCCTCAAAGTTCCAGTCACTGCAACGTCCCCAATGTCACATGATTCTGATCCAGTTATCCAGCACACAATTACAACACTAGCAAGCCATGGTCACATATTCACAAAATCCAACCAGCTTTGCAGAAATAAAATCAATGGGAAACTAGCTGGAAATCAAAAATCGTATGTCCTCACCAATGTTCCCTCTAATTTTTTTTCGGTGTGGGCGGAAAAGTACAGTGTCTGAGCAGCAGTCCCTTCAGGACTGGGCAGCACAGAAGTATGTATGTATGTATGTATGTATGGATAAATAAATAAATAAATAAATAAATAAATTTTCATGTCCCAGCGCCTGATTTTTTTTCACAGATGTCACTTTATTTACCACACATGGTCTCCCAGACTTGATCATTTCAGACAGTGGGCCACAGTTTACTTCATCTACTTTTACATGTTTCCTGATGTCCAAGGGGATTAGGCAAGGGCTAATAGCCCCATGGCAGGCAGCTGGAAATGGTTTGGAAGACAGATGGTGCTTACCACCAAGGAATCTCTGTCCAAAATGCGCCAAGGGGATTGGCAACAGAAGGTGGCTACCTTTTTGCTTGCATACTACATCCTGTGTATCCACTAAATAAATCACCAGCTGAGTTACTTATGGGAAGTACGGGGACCCGTTGTGGTTGGTGGGCACAGTTGTGGCTGTCTTAGTCCCTTGTTCTTATAAAGTTGTTTTGGGGAATGGAAGGGAGTGGCATAGGCACTTGGATCAATTGAGGTTTCAAGTAACTCCTAGACTGGAGATGGATACTCCATCAGATGATCCCCTAAGTCACCCTGCTGGGTGAGATCATCCAAGGGCATGGTCTGGATTGAGTTTGAGCTTGTTGACACCCATCCAGACCCCAACAGCCTCCAGGCACTGGCACATCACTTCAACTGCTTTGTTGACTGGACATGGGGTGGAGATGTATAACTGTGTATCATCGGCACATTGATGATACCTCACCCCATGCCCTTGGATGATCTCACCCAGCAGTTTTATGTAGATATTAAATAGCAGGGGAGAGAGGATCGACCCCTGAGGCACCCCACAAGGGAGAGACCTAGAGATCGACCTCTGACTCCCCACTAACACCGACTGCGACTGACCGGAGAGGTAGGAGGAGAACCACTGAAGAACAGTGCCTCCCACTCCGAACTCCTCCAGCCGGCGCAGAAGGATACCATGGTCGATGGTATCGAAAGCTGCTGAGAGGTCAAGAAGCAGCAGGACAGAGGACAAGCCCCTGTCCCGGGCCCACCAGAGATCATCCATCAAAGCAACCAAAGCAGTTTCTGTGCTGTAGCCGGGCCTGAATCCAGACTGCTGAGGGCCTAGATAATCGGCTTCTTCCAAGGACCGCTGGAATTGGAGCGCCACCACCTTCTCAACAACCTTCCCCATAAAGGGAAGGTTGGCTACTGGACAGTAGTTATTGAGCACGGCTGGGTCCAGGGAAGGCTTCTTAAACTAGACATGCCCAGCTTTTGTAACCATTCTTAATATGTTTTAGACTCTAGTCCCCTAATCATCTTTCTCATGCTTCTCTGCACTTTTTCTAGAGTCTCAACATCCTTTTTTGCATCGTGGTGACCAAAACTGAATGCAGTATTCCGAGTAAGGCCTTACCAAGGCCTTATAAAGTGGTATTAACACTTCACGTGATCTTGATTCTATCCCTCTGTTAATGTAGCCTATATTTGTGTTGGCTTTTTTGGCAGCTGCTGCACACTACTGGCTTGTGTTTAAATGGTTGTCCACTAGGACCCCAAGATCCCTCTCACAGTTACTATCACATATACTGTACCTGTGAATTTTGTTTATCTTGCCTAAATGTAGAACCTTACTTTTTTCACCATTGAATTTCATTTTGTTAGATTGTGCCCATTGTTCACGTTTGTCAAGATCCTTCTGTATTTTGTGCCTATCTTCTGGAGTGTTGGCTATTCCTGCCAGTTTGGTATCATCTCAAATTTGATAAGTTCCCCATCTATCCCCTCAGCCAAGTCATTGATGAAGGTGTTGAAAAGTATTGGGCCTAAAACAGAGTTTTGGGGTACTCCACTGCATACATCCCTCCATGTAGATGTAGTTCCATTCAGCACTACGAGTTGAGTGCGGTTGGTTAGCTAGTTTTGAATCCATCTGGTGGTGCTGCTGTCAATCCCACATTTTTCTACTTTATTTAGTAGTAGGTTATGGCTTACTTTGTCAAAAGCCTTATGTAAGTCTAAGTAAACCACACCCACAGCATGCCTGGGGGCGCTGAATCAACAGCCAGCTTGGCCATGTGTATAAATATGTATGCATAATGTTGAATTATTCTATTAAGAGTTTTAATTATGGTTTTAGAGCTTAGATTGTATGTTTTGACTTCTTTTTATTGTTCTATGTAATTTTTTTTATTATTGTAAGCCACCCTGATTCCTTTGGGATTGGGCAACCTAGAAATCAAATGAAATAAATAAATAAATAAAATTCCCCTGATCCACTAATTTTGTCACTTTGTCAAAGAATGCTATAAGATTAATATGACATGATCTGTTTTTGACAAACCCATGTTGGCTTTTGGTTATTACTTTGTTTGCTTCTAGGTGTCTGTTGATTCGTTGCTTATCTTTTCTAAAATCGTTCCTGGTATTGAGGTCAGGCTGATAGGTCTCTAATTCTGTAGATCTGGGTTATTTTTTTCCCTTTTTTGAAGCTAGGAACTACATCAGCCCTTTTCCAGTCCTCTGGCAATTCCCCGGTGCTCCAAGATCTTTGAAGGATATAGTTCCATAGTTCTGAGATCTCATCTGCCAGTTCCTTCAGAACCTTGGGGTATAATCTATCTCAGAGGTGGGCAATTAATTTTTCCATGGGGCCGCATGAGAAATTGGGATGGTTTTAGAGGGACGAATTAATATAATTAACTCAGTTCTACCCAATACTGTATATTATTGGGTAGAACTGATTTAATTACATTATAATTATAAATTATAATTATATATTATATTATTTATATATTATATAGACTATATATATTATAATTATAATTATGAATTAGTTGCCCACCCCTTCCTTCCTTCCTTCCTTCCTTCCTTCCTTCTCCAGATGGAGAGAAGCTTCTGTCTCTCTGATTTTCTCTGGCTTTTATTTCTGCTTTTGGGCAGTTCTTTACTTCTCTTTCAAAATATTCCTTTCAGGTGCCTCTCTTCAACTGACCTACATTGTCAGTTGAAAAAATATAGTGGAGGCATTGCCTGAAAATAGCTTTGGATTCCTTTTCTTCTTTCTCCTCCCTTTTTCCCCCCTGAGAGGTGGAGTGGGGGTTTTGCTTTAAATTTCTTGAAAAGGCCAATGAAACCAATGAACAATTAAAAAATGAGCATTTATTGGACTTTTGCAAAAGGGCATGGAAAGAGAATTTCTCCTTCCTTCCTTCCTTCCTTCCTCCATTTCTCCTTCCTTCCTTTCTACTTCCGCGGGCCAGTCACAGACAACGGGTGGACCGCATCCGGCCCCTGGGTCGCACTTTGCCCAGGTCTGATCTATCCAGTCCTGGTGTTCCTTTATCATTTCTTTCTACAATGCAACAATTGTTTCCTTGGCTTTTTTCTTGTTTTTAATATGTTGGAAGAAGGTGGGGTTTTTTTGTTACTTTTTAACTTTTATTGCAAACCTTGTTCATTGTGAGCCTTAGCTTTCCTCACTTGATCTTTACAGGCTCGGGCTGTTTGCTGGTATTCTGCCTTAGTTATTTCCCCTTCTTTCCACTTTTTATACTTGACCTTTTTGACTTTCAATTTGTCAGAGAGTTCTTTATGCAGCCCTGCTGGATTCTTTGGTGATTTATTATTGTTCTTCTTCATTGTTATTGTGCTAGTTTGGGCTTTTATAATCTCACTTTTCAAAATTTCCCAAGCTTCTTGAGTTGTTTTCCCCTTGAGGATTCTCATCCTCGGAATCCAAGTTCACTCTAAGTTTATTGAAATTAGCTCTCTTAAAGTCCAAAACTATAGTTTGATTTTGTTCTACTATTTGTGTTTGCGTAATGTTGAATTCTAATATTGCATGATCTCTTGCCCCCAAGGTTTCTGTAGCTTCAACACTCATCTCTATTAGCGAAAATGAAATCTAATATGGCTGATCCCCTTGTTCCCTTCTCTACTTTTTGTGTAACAAAGTTGTCTGCTAGGTTTGTTAGGAACCTGTTGGATCTTTCACTCGGTGCAAAGTTTGTCTCCCAGTTAATGTCAGGGTAGTTAAAAACCCCATTACTATTGTGATGTGCTTCCTACATATCTTAGTTAGCTGACTAGAAAAAAGTTCATCTACTTCCTCTGTTTGGTTGGGTGGTCTATAGTATAGATCTATGACAGTGTCATTTTCCCACCCCCTTTAATATTGACCCAAATGCATTTTCATTAGATTATTTTCATTATTGTTACGCTCTATTTCTGTAGAGATGTAGTTATTTCTTTTATGTAGTACAACTCTACCTCCTCTTTTATTTGGTCTGTTTCTTTTAAATCGTTTAAATCCCTCTAGTTGTATATTCAGATGAGGAAACTGTATATTCGGATGAGGAGCTGTATATGTTGATGAGGAGACTGAAGTTGTCACATGCCGCTGCGAATTTGTCCATACTGGCTTCCATTTCCTGCTCTGATCCAGCATTCATGGCACAGTTGTCAACAAAGAGGAGGTCACATAGCATAGTCTCCTTTATCTTGGTGACAGCCTGGAGTCTTCATAGGTTGAACAGTTTCCCATCAGTCCTGTATCTCAGGCTAACTCCCAAGGAGCTGTTCTGGAAGGCATCTGACAGCATGGCTAAAACCATGCTGAACAAGGTCAATGCCAATGCGCACCCTTGCTTGATGCCATTTGTAACAGGAAAGGCCTCTGAAGCTTCTCCATGTCATGTCAGGGTGTGCACAGTATGACTACTATTTTGAGACAATTCAGGAGAGAAATACAGTACACAAGCTGTCATACTGTCATGAAACTGACACACCATGAAGATGTATTTATCAGGGCACCCAAACTTCAACATGATGTGACACAGACCTTCAAGAGTGACAGTGTCAAAAGCCTTAGTGAGATCCATGAAGGTGGTGTAATTCTGCTTCTGACACTTCTCTTGGAGCTATCAGGCTGCGAAGATCAGGTCCACAGTACCATGCTCTTTGCAGAAACCGCTCTATGTCTCGGGTAATAAACCTTCTTCCAGATGGTCAGTGAAATGGTTCACCATCACTCGTGTAGGGATCTTGCCTACAATGGAAAGCAGTGAAATTCCTCTATAATTATCACAGATTTGTCAATTTCCTCTTGTAGAGTTGTATGATGAATGCATCTTTCAGTTCCCGAGGAATGGATCCTTGATTCTACAAAGACTGGAACAGCTGAGTGAGTTTGTTGACAAGCACTGCACTGCATCTTTATAGACTTCTGCTAGGATCGCATCATGTCAGAGTATGCACAGTATGACTACTATTTTGGGCAAAATACAGTACACATAGGTTTATCTCACAAACAATTGTGTTTATACAAGATTTCTATACACACACACACACACACACACACATATATATACAGTAATACCTCGTCTTAGGAACCTAATTGGTTCCGGAAGTAGGTTCGTAAGGCGAAAAGTTCGTAAGACAAAACATTGTTTCCCATAGGAAACAATGTAAAAGCGATTAATGCGTGCAAAAAGGGGGGGGGAATCGCGAAATGGCGCTCCGCTGTCACCTTTTAAAACAGCCGGGGGGCTTCTCGGCGTTCTCCCGATCCCGAACCCGAACATGAACTTTTCGGGTTCGGGAGGCCGCTGAGGAGCACTGCCGCCCGGCTGTCACCTTCATGTACTTTTTCTTTGATACAAGGCCCAAATAAAATAACTTCTTGTAATCAAGTCCTAGTACGTTAAATGGAAACAAGGAAAATGCATTTGTGAGATCTGAAAATCTTAATTCAATTGTTACATTTTTTATGTCTTTTTTTAGATGTCTAGTGTTTTCCTAACTTCTGTATAAATACCTATAAACAACTATATAAACAATTCATAGAAGAAAGGACTTGTAACTGAATTCCATCTGTATTTGGTCTCAACATACAAAATTGTGGACTTAACTACCCCCTTAATATTTCTTATTTAGAAAAATACACTAGCACTAGATAGGTTTACTATACTTTGTCATCATGCCAATTTCTGTTGTGAATTTATTCATAGTTTTGCAATATACAAGCAGCTGCTAATCCCAAGTATAAGTATTGTCACAAAGCATGCATCAAAATGAATTAGTATTGGAAATTTTGGAGCACCATATATCAAAAACAAAAACAAAACCTCTGGGCTAGCACAGGAGTTCATGGCCACCATGACAGCATGGACCTGACTCAAGTAGTACAGGGTCCGACTCACGAGGGGGGGCACGCACCCGACATGGTATTCCTCTCTGAGCAATTGAGTAATGGTCTGAAACTAAGGGGCTTAGAAGCGTTGCCTTTGTCATGGTCAGACCATTTTCGATTGCGGCTTGACTTCCTGGCTCCAATCCTTCCCCGCAGGGAGGCAGAACCGACTAAGTGGCTCTGCTCCAGACGCTTGATGGACCCAGAGGGTTTTCAGAGGGCACTTGGGGTTATTCCAGATGCACTTATCCACAGTTCGGCAGAGTCTCTTGCTGAGACCTGGAACAAGGCTGCAGCGGAGGCTCTTGACCGGATTGCGCTGTTGCGACTTCTCCGCAGCACTAGACCCCGTAGAGCTCCATGGTTCAATGAGGAGCTCCGGGAGTTGAAACGCCAGAAGAGACATCTAGAGAAGCGATGGAGGAAGAGTAAGTCCGAATCCGATTGAACACTTGTAAGAGCTTATATTAAGACTTACAAAGTGGGCGCTCAAGGCTGCAAGAGACGCGTATCATGCCGCCTTGATTGCATCAGCGGAATCTCACCCGGCCGCTCTGTTTAGGGTTGACCCGCTCCCTTCTTAACCAGGGGGGAGTTGGGGAGCTCTTGCAGAGCAGTGGCGAGGACTTTAACACATTTTTCGCTGATAAAGTCACTTGGATATGGGCGGACCTCGACTCCGATTAGATAACAGAGTTGACTGACAATGAGTCAGTCGAGGTGACTGGGGCCCGTACTTGTCCATCTGTCTGGGAAGAGTTTGATCTGGTGACACCTGATGAAGTGGACAAGGCCATTGGAGCTGTGACTTCCGCCACCTGTTTACTGGATCCGTGTCCCTCCTGGCTGGTCTCATCCAGCAGGGAGGTGACACGGAGCTGGGTCCAGGAGATTGTCAACGCTTCTTTGGGGAGGGGGTCCTTTCCGGCTCTGTACAAGGAGGCACTTGTGCGCCCCCTCCTCAAGAAGCCTTCCTTGGACCCAGCCGTACTTAATAACCGTCCAGTCTCCAACCTTCCCTTTATGGGGAAGGTTGTTGAGAAGGTGGTGGCGCTCCAGCTCCAGCGGGCCTTGGAAGAAGCCAATTATCTAGGCCAGCGGTCCTCAAACTACGGCCTGCAGGCCGAATGCGGCCTGCTGAGGCTATTTACCCGGCCCACAGCAGTGTACGAGATTTTACCATCTATATACTAAGTTCCCAAATCTCCCCTCCACTCTGCTGCTGAGTGTCTGGCAGCAGCAAGGAAGAGGAGGAAAGCCAGGGGGCGGGGAGGAAAGCACCCTATGGCAGAGCAGCAACAGTTCCTCTCCCTAAAGGCGAGAAAGAAATTGGCCAATTGCTTTCCTCCCCGCCCCATGGCTTTCCGCCTCCTCCTCCTCCAGACGCTCAGCTGCAGACCATCTTGGTCCTTCCAGTGCCGCTTTTTTGCTTTTTTTTTTTTTTTTGCACCCATGAAGTTTGTGCGTGTTTGGGCACTTTTGGCGTTGGGGGGGGTCTGCTATGGAGACGGAGAGAGAGAGAAAGAGGGAGAGATAGAAAGGGAGTGAGTGAGAGAGAAATAACGCAAGAAAGAGAGGGAGAGAGAGAGCAGGAGAGTGCTGCTTTTTTGCTTCTTCGCTGCCCGCGGGGAGCCTGTAAGCCCTGCAAGAGCGTCTGGAGGGGGCAGTAAAACAAACCATTAGGACCCCCTGCGCACTAACTTGTTAACGGCCTCACCATCCCGGATCGCGGGGAGGGGAGCTTTTCCCCGGCCAAGCGACAGCGAGGCCCTCCCCATGCTTGCCCGCCGTCTAGCGCCACGCTTGGAGCCAGGGGCGACGGGCCTAGCCTCGGCTTACTTGGCCCCGGCGTGACCGAAGCGCAGGGAAGAGTAGGCGGCGGCGGCTGCTTCAGGCCCGCCCCCAAACTGAGTTTCCTTTGGCTTCCTTTGAGGCAAAGCTGCAAAGCTCACCTGCCACCTCGAAGGAAGCCAAAGGAAGCTCAGTTCAACGAGGACCGGCTGTTGGTCCCTTGAAGCTGCCGCCGCCCACTGCAGAGATCCCTTCGCTTGAATAAAGGCGGCGGAGGCGGGTTCAAGGGACCAAGAGCCGGTCTTTCTCGGTGCTGAATTGTTGCAGCCTCTGAGGCCGCCTCTGCCTCCGGGCGGAAGGATCTCCGCAGTGGGCGGCGGTGGTGGCAGCTTCAAGGGACCAACAGCCAGTCCTCGTTGAGCTAAGCTTCCTTTGGCTTCCTTCCTTTCTCCACCGAGGAGATCTCTTCGCCCGGAGGCGGCCTCAGAGGCTGCAACAATTCAGCGCCGAGAAAGACCGGCTCTTGGTCCCTTGAACCCGCCGCCGCCGCCTCCGTTTGGGCAAAGGGATCTCTGCAGTGGGCGGCGGCAGCTTCAAGGGACCAACAGCCGGTCCTCGTTGAACTGAGCTTCCTTTGGCTTCCTTCGAGGCGGCAGGTGAGCTTTGCAGTTTTGTCTCGAAGGAAGCCAAAGGAAGCTCAGCTCAGGGGCAGGCCTGAAGCAGCTGCCGCCTACTCCGCCCCGCACTTCGGCCACACCAGGCAGCTTTGGCGGGCGCGGGGCAGCAAAGCAACCCGATGTCGGTGCCACCGTCTTGAAGCTTCTGCTTGCAGCCGACTGCCCTGCGGCGTGTTGCAGGGAAGAAAAAAAAAGAAGAGAGGAAGGAAGAGAGAAGGAGAGAGAGAGAGAGAAAGAAAGCAAGAGAGAGAGGGAGAGAAAACAGAAGTGAGAGGGGAAGGGAATGTGAGAGAGAAAAAGAGAAAAATGGGAAAATGATGGAAGGAAAGAACGAGGGAGAGGAAAACAAAACAAATGAGAAAAGGAAAAAAAAAAGGGAGAGGGAAGAGAGAAGTGGGAAGGAGGGAAGGAGGGAGGGAGGGAAAGAAGGACAAATGGAGGGGGAAGGAAGGAAAGGAAGAAGGAAGGAAGGAAGAAGAAATGGAGGGAACAAGGAAGGAAGAATGAAATGAATGGAGGGGCGGAGGAAGGAAGGACTTTGGGGGGGAGTGTACATTTTTTAAAATTTTTCTCTTAACATACATTCAAATAATACAATGTACCATCTAATTTTTCCTGAATAAAATGCGCTATTTTGTCAGTAACTAATATGCAAAAGGTTTTTTTTCTAATGTTGTCATCCAGGTACATACTTTACTTTTAATTAAATTCCCTCCTTAATGTTCCTTCAAAAAGTACAACACCAATTATATTTTTAACTTATTAACCATTATGCCAAAGTGCTTCCTTCTTTCTTTATATATTTTTCTATAAACATTTTTATACATTTTTCTATAAACCAAGAAAACCTTGTATAGCCAATCAGATGTTAACAAAAGAAAATTAAAAACAAAACATAAACATGTATGAATTTCAGACTTCTTCCCTCCCCCCTCTAAATAGTACATTCCCATTTTGTTTTTTACGTTAAAATAAGGTCTGTGCAGTGTGCGTAGGGATTTGTTTATAGGGTTTTTTTATAGTCCGGCCCTCCAACAGTCTGAGGGACAGTGAACTGGCCCCCTATGTAAAAAGTTTGGGGACCCCGATCTAGGCCCTCAGTAGTCGGGTTTCAGGCCCAGTTACAGCATCATTGGATTCTGGTACATTTTGAACTCGTAGATAGAAGTTAGATTTTTCCATTTCTAATAATGCCACTGCCCCTTCCAGCTCTCGGTTAGCTGCTCTTACTCTCTCTTCTGTTCCTTCTATCTTTGATTCGGTCTTCACTATGGTCTCCTCCATTATTTTAATCTTCTGCTCATGGTTGTCAATTACTTCTTGTATATTTCTTATTTGTGTTTTAATTTCTTTCATGTTTCCATTCATAAATTCAAAGTTTTTATTTGTTTGATCTTGGTTTTGGATCATGGTTTCTTGTGTTTTAAACATAGTTTCTTGGGTCTGTTTCATAAATTCTTGTATTAAGTCCAAAGAGCTCTGAATAGATTGAAGAGATGGGCCTTGTTCTTGTTTCTCTATTGTTGTCATTTCTGTCTGTAGTTTGGGTCCAATTGCAAGCGGTGTGGTTGGCACTTGTTTTTTAAGGGATTTTGTACAAGTTTGCGACATATTTACCACCCTGAAAAAGTTACTCCACACTTTCATAAAGTATTATTAGATGACAAAAGAAAACTTAATGTTATAAATTATGCTATTAAATATGACTATTATGTTAAGTTAATTATTTCGACACTATCAACCCTACAACACTTCAATTCATACAATGTTTAGTTTTAGTCTTATAATCACTGTCTACTCATTTCAAACTAAAAAGAAAAAAAAGAAAGTACATAAAAGAAAGAAGAAGAAAAAACAGCAATGTAAATCTATATCAATTGTTATGTTTCTTATGACCTGAAGCAATTATTATAGGTAAATCTTAACATCAAATCAAATGGAATATTTAATTAAGTTCAGTTAATGTATTCAATTTCAGTTAATATATTCAAATCAATTAATCCCCTATATTTACTTATCTTACATAGACAATAAAATATATTAATAAAGTATAAAATATAAAGTATATTGATATTAATTTATCTATTCATATAGGTCAACGGTTAAATAATTAATTACTGATTACAGATATAAAGGGGGTAATAGAGAATACTAATATGTTAAATATATAAAACTGTAATATCTAGATTATATCTAGATTATGTTCAATTAATAATCAATTGATAACTTGAAGTATTCAATAGCAAAATCAAAAATCACTGTGTCATAAATTAGGTAATCTATTCAGATCCAAAAAATTATGTGGAAAAGAAGAAGAGAGGGGGGAAAATATGAGGCGTTGGGAGAGAAAAGGAAAAGGTAAAAATGTGGCCAAAAAATGGAAGAAAGTAGATTTATTTTTATAGACTTTTAATATTAGATTTGTAATTGTATACTGTTTTTATCACTGTTGTGAGCCGCCCCCAGTCTGCTGAGAGGGGCGGCATACAAATCTAATAAATAAATAAATAAACAAATAAACAAATAAATGAACAAATAAACAAATAAACAAATAAATAATACAAATAGACTGAGTAATATTGGTTTTGTTCATATGTGTTAAGGTATATTTTAGTAATTTAACATGTTTATTATTGAATTTTCATGCTGCCCAATTCCCTGACTTTGGGCAGCTCACAGTAAATCTATTTTTAAAAATTATACCAGCAGAAACAAAAATAAGGAATAAAATTCTTCCAGATCCCACTCTAATTTCCATATTAAAAACTTATGTAAGTAGCTTAGCCATTCAGCAGAGGAAATATATATGAGAGCAAATGTTCATATTTTTGAAATGGAATGATTGGGTTGTGGGGTTGTTTGCATCCCGGGTTTCGCTAACAGGAATTCAAAGTTGGGAACTGAAGGAGAAATAAGCTGGGGATCTGGACAAAGATAATGATGACCTGACCCATGCGGTTTGAACAGATGGATGGGTTGTTAATCGGTGGTAGCCCCGCCATCTCCTTACCAAGCCTGTGAGATTGGAAATGGGCTGGTACAAACAGCATCTCCACTTCATAGTGGCACCAAAAATGAGAGGGGGTGATCTTGGGGTTGGCGTGGTTGGACTAGTGGGTACCACCATCACATGGAGAAATGGCTACAGAGAGATAAGGATAGACATAGAGCTCAACCCTCCATTTCTGGTTCCAAATGGGAGACTAAACAAGAACAGAAGCCTGCTATTGCCTCGCAGCCATTCCCAGGTGATGCTAAACATGATGAGAAGTCTGCTACAGCCTTGCAGCCACTCCCAGGCATCCCTCAGATACCCAGGGAGTCATCTATCTAGATGACATTCTTATCTTTACTGAAACCCTAGAGGAGCATGTAAAGCTAGTGGATCAGGAGTTTGAGAAATTTAGGGGCGTCGATGTGCAAGCTGTTGAAGTGCAAATTCCACAAGACCAGCCTAGACTACCTGAACTACTAGATATCAAGCAAGGGAATAAAGATAGATAAATAAAAGTGGTACTTGACTGGCAGCCCCCATGCAGGCGCAAGCAGCTGCAAAGCTTTTGGGGGTTCACCAACTTCTACGGGCAGTTCATCCCCATCTTTACAGAGACTGCCTGGCCCATCACCAAACTGTTAAAAATGGGGAAGAGTCTGCAACAGCCCTCACTGAATCAACCTTTAAAATGGATAATAGAGTACCAACAGGCCTTTGAACAACTGAAAGGACTGTGTGCCAGATAATAAATCTTTAGCATCCTGACCTGTATCAGCCTTTTCTGGTGCAGCAGCCGACACTGTAATGTGGCTATCACAGTAATCCTCCTGCAGAAAAATGTAGGGGAAATTTGCAGCCCTGCACGGACACCTCCAAGAAATGGACCGAGACTGAACGGAGGTGGGCAGGGTGAGAGAAAGAGGCTTATGCAATCCAATGGGCCCTACTGATATGGAGGCATTTCCTTGAGGGTAGCTCTGTGCCTTTCGAAGTATGGATTGATTATAAAAACCCAGAGGCTTTAAAGACACCCTGCAGACTCTCCCCAAAGCAGATGTAGTGGGCCGAGTACTTCAAATGATTCAATTTTGAACTTAAGTACATCTGGGGGTGGGGGGGAGAACATTTTGGCCAGTGCTTTGTTGTGTAAACCACAATGCCACAGTAAGCAAGAAGAAGCTGTTCATGCAGTAATACCCCCTCTCAACCTGCATCACAAGAGTTAACCAGGTTACCAAAAGGAGAGCCATCGGGGAGGGAGAATGACCCAAAAGCTGAAAGACAAGCTGCCGGCTGACCCGTGGTACAAAGGTAACTTGGAAATATTAACCTTCACAGATTGACTAGAGTGGAAAGAATCAAAATTATATGTGCCTGGCAGCTTGAGACTCCAAGTCCTTCAAAAGAGTCACGACCCCAAATCAGCAGGACATTTTGGCTACTTGAAGACCCTGCTCCTAGCCAGGAGGCAGTTCTGGTGGCCAAAGATGAAGAAAGACATTGAGGACTATGTGAAGAGATATGCCTCTTGCACAGCAATGAAAGAAAGGCCCAGGAAACAACCCACCCCCCCGCCCATGGTTACTCCATCCCAACCATGGGAAAAGATAACTATGGATTTCATTGTTGAGCTCTCAGAGAGTGGGGGAAGTACAGTCATTTGGACCATCGTAGACTTGTTCTCCATGCAGGCCCACTTTGTAGCTTGCTCAGGGCTCCCATCAGTGCAGAAGTTGTCTAACCTATTTACCAAATATATTTATATGTTCCACGGAGTTCTCCGATAAGTGAGGTCCAATTCACTATTAAGTCCTGGAAGGAATTCATGAGGGCCATTAGGTCCTCACAAGGGCTTAGCTTGCTATTTTATCCAAGCACTAATGGGGCTGCAGAATGGGCTAACACATGGTGGAGCAATATTTGAGGTTTTGTGTTAACTATCAGCAATTGGATTGAACAGAGTTGCTACCATTTGCTGAAGAAGCAAACAACAATGTGGTGCACAGAATCACAGCTCCTTCCACCATGTCATTAGCTGAGTGGATGGCATCACTGTGGGTAAATACAAAACAGCCCCTAGGTAAGGCAGCGAAGAAACAAGCCAACTATCTCCAGTCTCCCCAACTGGAATATACTTGTCCATGAAGTATCTGAGATTAAGACCGGGTTCTAAGAAACTCAGTCCTAAATTTGTAGGGCCCTTCTTTATATTTAATGTGATCAACCTAGTGACAGTGCAACTTCAAGTTCCCCAGTTGCTGGAGGAAATATATCTGGTGTTCCACAGTATGTTGAAATCGGCAGAGTTTGCAAGTCCAACCAGTAGACTGGACGCCTCCCAAGGCTGTAGTAATCGAGGGCCATACGCACTATGAGATAAAGAGGATCTTGGACTCAAGGGTGCATAGGTGTATTTAGTGTACTGGAAGGGATACCCGATCTCTGAGATCACCTAAGTAAAAAAATGGAAAGTAAACACAGATAGATTGGTGAAACAATTCCATGACATGTATCCCAGAAACCAAGTGAGTCTCTTGATGGAGAGAGGTGTTAGTAGTATTTATTGAGGGGGGTCAATCTATCAAGCCTGAATACGATCAGGTTGTGGGGTTGTTTGTATACTGAGTTTTGCTAATAGGAATTCAGTTTGACACAGTTGGGAACTGAAAGGGACAGAGCTGGAGTGGAGGCCCAGCCATAACAATACAACTAGCCAATGAGAGACATTCCAATGACTGGCTGGCCGGCCAGAGGAGGAGGAGACAGATCGTCAAGCAAGCAGCTCTCATCCTGGTTGATGACATTTTGTTTTGGAAAAAGGAGAAACTCCTACGTATATTGGAGTGTAAAGTGCGGAAACTTTAGTTAGTGCCAAGATAATGTATCTAAATAAATGTGTTCTTTGAGGAAACACAATGCCTTTGAATTTGATTTATAAGTAGTGTATTGGAACCTGACAATAGCATCTTAAGGATTCTGTTAGGTTAGAAAAAGAAAAGGAAAGAACAGTCCTGTCACCTCTATCAAGAAGTTAGATTCTTCAGACATGCCTTTTCCCATCAGACTATAGGAGAATTTGCCCTCTGTCTCTGGCTAACATGATTATTAGGATCAACAGCAAACTCTCATGATGTCAAAGTAGCATGTGATGAATAGTGATGTCATCGCACAAATACAGAAGTTGTAACATTTGCATTATGACACTGCTGCACAGTTCATCATTTGCCATGTTTCTAATAGGTCTGCAACAAAAGTAATGATGTTAAACAAATGGCATAATTACCAGCTATGATAACATCTATATAAAAGTTGAGTTTTATTTGTTTAAGTGAAGTGTATCTCAGTTGTAAAGCCAAAAGTAATGATGATCTCTTTTTACTCAGCTGAGAATCACTTTCTAGCTTAAACATCAATTATAAGAATTTTAAATACCATAAATATATTATTTTAATATGTCTCAAGAAAATAATTACTATTTGCTAAGTATATTATTATCTAAATTTTATGAGATTTTCTAAAAGCTAGCTCTGTCTTTATTGCAAGTAAACAGGAAAAGATTGGTTGTAACATAAAAACCCTGATGGGCCTCAACCTATCAGCAATTAGATGAAGATACGTTAATTGATAACAACTTTCCAAAATCTTCTTTAGCTTGAAATTCTATATTTTCATTTTATGATGCACCAACTTATACACCAATGTTCCTTATCTATTCAAAAAAATACTTCTACTTCAGTTTGTCATTCACAGGAATAAAAGCACTGTGTTAGATGCAAGTTTTGTCATATTTAGAACTGAAATAAAGAAATGTCACAAACAAATTCTAAATGTAAATGTAAATCAATTTATTCCAATTTCCAAAATAGCACCCATGGCACCAGTGAATAAAGAGCCAAGTAAATTACTGAAGAATAACAATTAAGACATTATAAATTATTTTGCTTTGTTAGCAAAACATTTTGCACCTTATTTAGATAAATATTTCTTAAGGTATTTTCATGTGGTATTGGACTGCAATTATCAAAATTCCCAACCATTGTAACCAAGGAAATGTCCCAACATATTAGAAAGCAAAGACAGGGGGGGAAACTAATTTTAAAAATGGAGTAAAACATACTTTCAGAACAAAGACCTGTCCGATCCCTCATAATAATTTAACACAATTTCTGAGAGAAGAAAAAATTACTTGTTATAAGATCATTGGTAATCTTCTTTGGCCTATTTGAATAGGTGGATTGATGATAGGGCAATATTTACTGTCCCATACAGAAATCAAAATCAACACCTCAAAACTAAATGCTTGAGTATCAGAGTACAGTACAGTGTCTTATATAGCCTGCTCTGCATTTTTGGCCAATTATCAGTTATGTATACAGTGCTGCCTCTACTTACGAACTAAATTCATTCCATGACCAGGTTCTTAAGTAGAAAAGTTTGTAAGAAGAAGCAATTTTCCCATAGGAATCAATGTAAAAGCAAATAATGCATGCAATTGGGGAAACCACAGGGAGGGCAGAGGCCCTGTTTCCTCCCAAGAGATTCCTAGAGAAGCCCCATGGAGGCTCCTCCCTGCCTTTTCCGGCCCTGTTTCCTCCCAAGAGATTCCTAGAGAGGCCCACAGAGGCTTCTCCCCGCCTTTTCCGGCCCTGTTTCCTCCCAAGAGATTCCTAGAGAGGCCCCAGAGAAACTTCTCCCTGCCTTTTCCAGTTACAGTTTCAGAGGCTCAGGTTTGTAAGTAGAAAATGATTTTTAAGAAGAGGCAAAAAAATCTTGAACACCTGGTTATTATCTAGAAAAGTTCGTAAGTAGAGGCGTTTGTAGGTAGAGGTACCACTGTATTTGGCAAAGACAGACATGTGCTAAGTAAATATGAGATGCATTATTTGAGTGATATACTTCTTATCCAAAACAATTAATTTTCTTTGACTCCCATAAGCTAGTTAAAAGGACTTAGCTGAAATGCATAAAAATAAATAAAAGCATACCTCTGGATATTTTGCTGTTGGATAAACTCTCCATTTATTAAACTTCCTTGGGATTCAACCTGAAAGGAAGCCAAAACAAAGAGATCCTATAAGCTTTTTAAAGATGTATCTCATTTGTACCAAAAAAAAAACCGTTCAAGACATACCAAAATGCTTAGCATTAATAAAATATTTTGAATTTGTTTTAATCTGCAGTTGCATTTAACTTCCCTTTCAGAATCCAATAAAAGTGTCTTATAAAGACCATGAACAAATATAAATGCAGTAGGATTTTTTGGAATTTGTCCCACATAATTGGAGCAAACTTCTGAGCTTTAGATATTCTGAATGACTATGAACTGGGATTTAATATATTAATTTATCATTTATTAATTTGATTTTTCCATTTGATATATTAAGCTCACAGTGCCAAATTCATTATATATTGCATATTGTAGAAGCATCCAATGACTTAGAAGTGTACATATATTGTTTGAATAAGGAAGGGACAACAGGAAACCACAATTAAAAGTGCAGTGTTATACATAGTAATTTGAAAGTAATCTCTGGAAACAGATACTCTAAATATTTTACAAGTTAGACAGAAAAATACAGTGATACCTCTACTTACAAACTTAATTTGTTCTGTGACCAGGTTCTTAAGAAGAAAAGTTTGTAAGAAGAAGCAATTTTTCCCATAAGAATCAATATAGAAGCAAATAATGTGTGCGATTGGGGAAACTACAGGGAAGATGGAGGCCCTGTTTCCTCCCAGGAGATTCTTAGAGAGGCCCCATGGAGGCTTCTACCCGCCTTTTCCAGCCCTGTTTCCTCCCAGGAGATTCCTAGAGAGGCCCCGCGAAGGCTTCTACCCGCCTTTTCTGATTATAGTTTCAGAGAGTCAGGTTTATAAGAAAAAATTATTCTTGAGAAAAGGCAAAAAAATCTTAATCACCCAGTTCTTATCTTAGGTGGAGGTACCATTGTACTTAATATGTTTTAAATAATTGTTTTTTATTGAAATACTGGTAAATATTTTGAGACATGCATTTTTTTTTCATCCTATGTAATATTAAAGAATTATCTGAAAGTATACCATTTTAAGTATGCTTCAATATTTCAGATCTACGCAAGGATGTTTTCCTGACCATATTATTAATTATGCATTTTTATAAAATAATTCTTCCTGGAGAAACAGTATTTTAAGAAATTTTTTCCATTCCATTTTTATCCTATTGCACAAGTTAATATCTCTAATTCAAATGTTCCCAAGTACCATATTCTTTTGGCCATGATAAAACATGCCAGTTCAGAGTGGCTGACAGATAATGACTGAATTCATATTTCATGTTAGCCTAGGACAATGTTTCCCAAACTTTTGACATATGTGTACCCCTTCTATAATTTTTGTAGTGCTTAGTACCCCCCGTACAAAAAAATGTATGTATTTTAATAACAATTAAAATATATTTATTTATTTATTTTGGGTACATGCACAAAATAATAATAAATGAAAAATAAAATTATTCATAATAAAATATAAATAAGTTATATTATAAATAACATTTATTTGGATCAATGAGGAGGTGAAATTGTTTGTGCTGAGATGTCAGGTCGTCATAATTTGGTTCCCTGATTGTTAATTTTAATCTGAAATGCAGTTCCATGTCCAATAATCTGTTCCTTTTTTTCGACTTAATGTCTACAAATGCTGAAAAAGCAACTTCACATAAATATAAAGCTGGAAAAGGCAAAATGTATTTCAGAACTTTCCGAACGTGTACCCCCACCAAACTCTTCCCGTACCCCTCGGGGGGTATGCATACCATACTTTGGGAAACACTTTGGCTTAGGAGAATGATGGCGAACCTATGGTATGGGTGCCACAAGTGCACGTGCAGCCATATCTGCTGCTGCACGAGCTATTATCCTAGCTCAACTCCAATGTGCAGTCGCTGGGATTCATGCGACAGAAGGCGGTCTTGGAGATATTCTGGTCCGATGCCGTGAAGGGCTTTATAAGTCATAACCAACACTTGGAATTGTGACCAGAAACTGATCGGCAACCAAAGCAGACTGCAGAGTGTTGGTGTGACATGGGCATACCATGACTGCTCTCGCAGCTGCATTTTGCACGATCTGAAGTTTCCGAACACTCTTCAAAGGTAGCCCCATGTAGAGAGCGTTACAGTAGTCGAACCTCAAGGCGATGAGGGCATGAGTGACTGTAAGCAGTGACTCCCGGTCCAGGTAGGACCGTAACTGGTGCACCAGGCGAAACTGGGCAAACGCCCCCCTCACCACAGCTGAAAGATGGTTCTCTACTGTAAGCTGTGGATCAAGGAGGACTCCCAAGTTGCGGACCCTCTCTGAGGGAGTCAGTAATTCCCCCCCCCCCAGGGTGATGGGCAGACAGATGGAATTGTCCTTGGAAGGCAAAACCCACAACCACTCCATCTTATCAGGTTTGAGTTTGAGTCTGTTGACACCCATCCAGACCCTCACGGCCTCCAGCCACCAGCACATCAGTTCCACTGCTTCGTTGACTGGACATGGGGTGGAGATGTACAGCTGGGTATAATCAGCATACTGATAATACGTCACCCCATGCCCCTGGATAATCTCACCCAGCGGTTTCATGTAGATATTAAATAGCAGGGGGGAGAGGACCGACCCCTGAGGCACCCCACAAGGGAAGAACCTAGAGGTCAACCTCTGACTGCCCACTAACACCGACTGCGACTGACCGGAGAGGTAGGAGGAGAACTACTGAAGAACAGTGCCTCCCACTTCCAACCCCTCCAGCCAGCACAATTATTATTATTGTTGTTGTTGTTGTTATTGTTATTATTGCCTCTGGAGCCTGGGGGGGATGAAAAATGGGCCTACTGGGCCCACCAGAGTTTGGGAAATGGCTGTTTCAGGCCTCCAGAGAGCCTCTGGTAGGCCCTTTTCGCCGTCCCCAGGAATTGAATTATAGGGGTTGGCACTCACGCATGCACAATAGCACACGCACTTTCGGCACCCAAGGAAAAAAAGGCTTGCCATCATTGGCCTAGGATTTTTAATACTTTCTTGAATAGGTTTTGTAGTTTATACTGCTAAGGCACATTGGATAGGATCACACATTATGTTAAGCAAAACAACAACAAACCCCTAAATCACAGAATTATTCATTTCTAATCTTTGTAATAGTTGGAATCTTCTGGCTCACTTGAATCAATTTTAAAACAATGTATGTTGAACTTTGGCTTTAATTATCAAATATTTAGAAAAATTATTACTAATTTGCTCCTTCCATTAGGAACTTAAATAAATAAATCAAGATTGCTTATGATACGGGTTAAGATTTAAATTTTAGTTTGATATAGTCAATATGATTCTATGCATGTCATACTCCAGTTCTTGAGTCACAAATAATTTTAGAACTAAGAGTTACTGAAAAGGATGAATACAACAAATATATTAAAAAACCCACATTAGAAACAAAACCTAGTTATTATTACCTGAAAGACAACTGAAATAAAGTTTGGAATGAATAATCCTACTGTAATTAATACATTCACAAATAACTGTCATTAATTACATAGTTCAGCAAATTTTAGGGAGCAGAAATATTTGCTTTCTAAGGGAATTATCACGCTAATAATTGTTAGGTTATTTTTGGCATTTTGCTTTTATCACCATCTAGTGGAGTTCTCAAAATATGCAGTCTAATTTTACCAGAGCAAGTGAAATTAAGTACATTTTTAAACCTACCAAAATAACAGTAATTGTAATCATCTTATTAGAACTAAAATGAACTAAAGTTATAAAGAGACAAAGCCTGTTTTTGAGATTATTGAGAAATGATACCAAAAATATCTTAACTTTTGAAAAACAAAAAATCAGAAATCTCAATAAATATTCCTGAAGTTTACCAAAATCTAAACATGTTGATTCCATTAAAATTTGAGGCAGAAATTGTTTATACTTATAAATATTTAATTTTACTCCTTTATGTACTCTTCTCATAACTGAAATCATAATTTAGAAATACTTTCCTTACATATTTTTGCAATTCTTTCCTAAGATGGTTGCATTCTTCCCTCAGTTTCTCCAAATCCAGCTCCAAATTGTGCGTCTTCAACTCAGTGTTCAGTTTGTCTATTTCCCAGTTAGATGGGTTAGAATTGAAACTCTTCATCACTGAAAGAAAATAAGACCCTTATTTTCTCAGAATAGTCAAATTAGATAATGAAGATGGAGCTAAAATTCATTTCTTATATCTTTGTGTGACTATGGTAATAAATTTGAATCCAATCTTACTTTTTATGTATAAACTTTTTTTACAAATCATCAAGTGAGTTTTATGTTAGTAAACCATCAGCAAAGGAAGAGTTCACATAGAAATGTACTGTAATTGTATATGTTCTCTAATATTAGTCTATAAAAAGACACAAAATATTGAAGTTCAATATATTACCAGTTTTTTAAAAAATTAAAAAGACTGAATATATTACTTTATAACAAAATGCATATATTTTACAATATAAAAATCATTAACCCTCAATAACAATTTCAATCAGTGAATTTTGAATGGGGACTTTGAAGAAGAAAAGACCGACATAACAAGTCTGTAGAATTATCTGATACAACATTCATCCAATATTAATGAAGGGGTTTCAGTTGTTAAAGCTTGAGACTAATACTCCAATTGCATAATCATGATAATTTATTTTATTTATTTTTACAGGGCTTACAGACTGTTCTATTAAGCTGATTCTGTATGGCATACAACTCCCCAATATATAATTGGGATTAAACCAATGAATAAAAACAATATATTATAATAGCATAAAACTGAAATAGATAATCAGTTCACATTTAGGAGTAATACAGGTAATCCCTGAGTTACGAGTGCTCCTATAGTGAACGCTCAAAGTTATGCACTGAGCACCTCCTAGCATTTATGAACAAGTCTCGAAATTATAAATATTGTAGGACCACGGCAGCTTTGCAACATTATGCCTCATGTATTCCAGTGGCCGGTTAGGACCCACAGAATTGTCCTTTTCCAGAGTTCTGCTCCACCAAATCTGGATCCTTGCACTCGGAGGCCAGAGATCAGGCACATCCACACTGGAGGAGTGGATGAAAGAGTTAGGGAGTCTTTGAGTGTTGTGGTGAAAGGCAATCACCCTTTGTGAAGAAAGGAAAACCTCGCAAACTCCACTGCAGGAGAGTCGCCTGTCAACATGGCAACGGTAGCACCATGACAGCCCATAGTAACAGAGAAAGACGAAAAGATACAATACAATTCTGATTCTACAATAAAGAAATGACTCTATACGGTATTTAAATGAACTAGTTGGTTGGATAGATAATTAATAACATACTAAGTGTGACAGTGTAAAAGAGACCATAAACTTTAAATAGTCACTAGCCAGCGGTGGGGGAGGATGAAGGAGAAAAGAACCACGGAGAGGTAGCACATGAACTGAAATATATTAAATTAAAAGATCTGCAAAAGATATCTTGTAAAAGGAAATGCCAAAAATCTAAAAGAAAAGAGATTGTGACCTTAATGAATAGCTAGATGTTAATTCTGAACCACTTTATTGATCCAATTGATTTGACTGTGGTAGACTGACCAGGCGAGCAAAGGACGACAAGCTGAGATTGGCAGAAAATTTTTAAAAAGGAGACAGAGAGAGAATCAGGACAATTGGAAGGGAAAAGTGACTAGTGACTATAAAAAGAAAGCGGCGATTATTAAGTTGGGATTTTGGTGCTGACTCATTCAAAGAAGCGCAGAATGTGGTGACAGAGATTGAGATAGCGCTGGCCCTTTAAGAGAACAGAGTTCAGAAAAAAAGCAAAAGCCAGAAGGAGAAGAAATGGCCAGAAAGGGAGACAAGTTGGAGGAAGAGAGTGGTGTCATTCAAATTAGATGGTGAGAGAGAGAGAGAGGATATTATTAAAAAAATTAAAATACAGCGGTGTGGGGAGAAGCGGTGTCCAGCAACCAACAGAGATTTTTAAAAAAACTGGATCAGAGGGAACCGTGAGTTAAATGAAGAGACAGTAATAGACAGTGGCAGAGATTTTCTTTCTTTCTTCTTTGGCTATTAAAGGAACTTGGAACTCAAAAGACTGAGTATTTATTATGGACTAAAAATCACTGAATGAGAGCCAAATAAAATTAATTCAATTTACTGATTATTGATTATTGAACACTGATTGATAATTTTGCAAATGAACTCGATTCTATTTACTTATAATTGTTAAAGCGAATTTGAAAACACTCTTTCTCCTATTTTTCTGATCTTTTACTCCTGAATTTTACTTTCTAAGTTTAAGATATTTTAAGATTTATTATGATACATGCTTGCTAAAATTCTTTGAATTATATTCTTTAATTATATTCATATCAGACTAACTATATTCATTTAGCTTTATAGCTTTATTTCCAATGTTTCCAAATGTAATGTTTCCAAATGTAAAATAATATATAATATTTTTGATTGCCAGTACTTGTACTTGTTTCTCTCAGGACACAGGCATTTATATATTAACCTTTAAATACTCATTAGGCATTTAGTGACCTTATTGGTTTATTAAGACTGATAATTATCACTATACCACCTTAGAATAAGAGATCTATGTAGAAATTGACTCAATCTTATTTAATATTGATAGTTTATTTCTGTATTAACTGATTTAACTTGTATGTTAGTCTCAATAAAAATTAATAATAATTAAAATTGAAATAGGAGAACATAGAATTAAATTATTTTTGGAAGAAAAGAGGGAAAATTTGAGGAAATAAGCTGCATGGTGGAGTGGAGTGAAGTAATTAAAGCAGTAAAAATGTCAACCTTTCAGAAATTAGCAAAGAAAACATCTTCTAACCCAGTCTTACCAACGGCATCACTCTCAACTCAAAGATCAATAGCTGGGATGCTAGGGACTGAGAAAAAAAGCAATAAATAAAAGAAAATAAACAATGCAAGAAACACTCTTGGCAATTCATGAAACAATGCTAAAACTTCAGGAGAAGATAAATACAAACCATGAGATAATGAGGGAAGATATGCAGAGAATGGATAATAAAATAGAAGTAATCCACCAAATTTTAGAGAAAAATGAACAAAGGATAGAGCAAATTGAGAAAAGAACAGATCAAAATGAAAAAAACAAATATAGTAGATCAGAAACTTGTATTAATAGAGATTTGGAAGAATCAATAATAAATTTGGAGTTGGACAGAGCAGAGTTCTATCTCAGATTTCAAAATGTAACAGAAGACAAAGATGAGAATTTAGCAGAGATAAGAGGCCGATGTCTTAGAGGCTGATGTCTTAGAAGAACTTGAATGATTAAAGATAAATAAGGCAATGGGTTCAAATAGCATCCACCTCAGAGTTCTTAAAGAACTCAGATCTGTCATTGCTACCCTCCTGACTGATTTGTTTAACCAATCCTTTTTAACATATGTTCTTGATGATTGGAGAATGGCCAATGTTGTGTATATCCACAAGAGGGAAAGTAGAGAAGAAGCTGGTAACTATAGGCCAGTTAGCTTGACATCAGTTATAGTTAAAATTATGGAGACTCTACTCAAAAAGAGGATAAATCAGGACCTAAAAACCAATAACCTATTGGACCCAAACCAGCATGGCTTTACTGGAGGCAAATCCTATGAGACTAATCTCATTGACTATGTCACAAAGGTGTTGGAGGAAGGTGGTGCCGTGGATATTGCCTATCTGGACTTCAGCAAAGCCTTTGATACGGTTCCACATAAAGAGCTGATGGATAAGTTAGTGAAGATTGGACTTAATCCCTGGATAGCTCAGTGGATTTGCAGCTGGCTGAAGCGTAGACATCAGAGGGTTGTTGTTAATGGTGAGTATTCTGAGCCGAGACTGCTTACAAGCAGTGTGCCACAAGGGTCTGTTCTTGGTCCTATTCTTTTTAATATGTTTGTGAGTGACATAGGGGAAGGTTTGGTAGGGAAGGTTTGCCTATTTGCCGATGACTCTAAAGTGTGCAATAGGATTGATATTCCTAGAGGCATTTGTAATATGGCAAATGATTTAGCTTTACTAGATAAATGGTCAAAGCAATGGAAACTGCAGTTTAATGTTTCCAAATGTAAACTAATGCACTTGGGGAAAAGGAATCCTCAATCTGAGTATTGTATTGATAGTTCTGTGTTAGCAAAAACTTCATAAGAGAAGGATTTAGGAGTAGAGATTTCTGACAGTCTCAAAATGGGTGAATAGTGCAGTCAGGTGGTAGGGAAAGCAAGTAGAATGTTTGGCTGCATAACTAGAGGTATAACAAGCAGGAAGAGGGAGATTGTGATCCAGCTGTACAGAGTTGCTGGTGAGACCACATTTAGAATACTGTGTTCAGTTCTGGAGACCTCACCTACAAAAAGATATTGACAAAATTGAATGGGTCCAAAGATGGGCTACAAAAATGGTGGAAGGTCTTAAGCATAAAACCTATCAGGAAAGACTTAATGAAATCAATCTGTATAGTATTGAGGACAGAAGGGAAAAGGGGGACATGATCGAAACATTTAAATATGTTAAAAGCTTTAAAAGGTTCAGGAGGGAAGTGTTTTTAATAGGAAAGTGCACACAAGAACAAGGGGGAACAATCTGAGATTAGTTGGGGGAAAGATCAGAAGCAACATGAGAAAATATTATTTTACTGAAAGAGTAGTAGATACTTGGAACAAACTTCCAGCAGACGTGGTTGATAAAATACAGGAAATAGTATAGGGGCAGACTAGATAGGCCATGAGGTCTTTTTCTGCCGTCAATGTTCTATGTTTCTTTGATAGCCAATATCTTACAAAAGTATCAGCAAGAAACCTTAAATGAATTAGATGAAATTTACAGGGCACACACAATCTATGCACAGAGACACAATTTACCCAGAGAAGTGCATATAAGGTGTACCAAGAAAGAGATTAGAAATGAAATATTAAAAGCTACAAAAGACTAAACAATATTATACAAAGGGAAAGAAATTAGGATCCTAAAACAAGTACCGAAAAGATTAAGGGACAACCGAAGAGGATACCGCCCGTTGGCAGAACAATTAAATAAAAGAAGAATTCTCTTCAGATGGTTGATCCCAAAAGGAATGCTCATTACTTGGAGAGGAAAAAAGATTAAAATAAATAGTGAACCAATAGTGCAGGAACTTTATGAGGAATTTATGGCAGAAGAAGGATCTGAACTAGAAAGTAACAGTCAAGAACAACCCTCAGCAGATAAAGAAAGCGGAAAAAGAAGGAATTTCAGAAGATAAAGAACAGGAACACGAAGGAATTCTTACTAGGGCACAGAAAGAAAATAGAATAAACAGAAGACAACTACACAACTAAGTGGAAATGGAAAGTACAGCAAACCTACTTTCAATTAATGTAAATGGTCTGAACTCATATTTCAAACAAAAATGAATATTTAACAAACTACAAAAACAAAATTTGAATATTATGTTTGCAAAAAGTTCACATTCCACAACAAAATGAAAAGCAATTAGAAAATAACAAGTTAGGCAGAATATTTACAGCTTTACTAAACAAAAAAAGAGGGATTGTGGTATATGTGAAAAAAGAACTAGATGCCCAAAAAATCTATGCTGACAAAAAGGAAAGAATTTTAATAATCTCAGTCCCAATTTATAACACATGAGTTACATTAGTACTCATACATGCACCGAACAAAAGCCAAAAAGCTTTTTTTTTTGCAAATTACACCAGAAACTGGTAGAATTGGAAGTTGAAGGTATATGTGTAATTGGGGATTTTAATGGTATAATTGATGCTGCTAAATACTATAAAAGTGTTAATAAAAATTTATATAAAAAAAGGAAAGTGCTTCCGAAAACATTCCACCAAATGTGTGAAGAATTGAGAGATTGTTTGAGAATGAGAAATAAAGATGAGAATATACATGTTACTCCAATGCCCACTTGAAGTGGTCTAGAACAGCGTTTTTCAACCAGTGTGCTGCGGCACACTAGTGTGCCGTAAGACATGGTCAGGTGTGCCGCGAAGCTCAGAGAGAGAAAGGAAGGAAGAGAGAGAGAGAGAAAGAAAAGAAAGAAAGCAAGAGAGAGAAAGAGCGAGAGAGAAAGAGAACAAGAGAGAGAGAAAGAAAGTAAGAGAGAAAGAGAACAAGAAAAAGAAAGCAAGAGAGAGAGAGAAAGAGAGAGGGAAGGAGAGAGAGAGAAAGACATAGAGGGAGGTAGGGAGGGAGAGAGAAAGAGAGCAAAAAAGAGAGGAAGGAAGAAAGAGAATGAAAGAGGGATGGAAAGAGAGAGAGAGAAAGAGGAAGGGAGAGAAAGAGGGAGGGACAGAGAAATAGAGCGAAAGGAAGAGAGATAATTTTTTTTGTCCAAACTTTTTTTAGCCCCCCCCCCCCCCGCCCGCTCAATGTGCCCCAGGGTTTCGTAAATGTAAAAAATGTGCCGCAGCTCAAAAAAGGTTGAAAATCACTGGTCTAGAATAGATATGCTCTAGGCCAGTGTTTTTCAACCGGTGTGCCGCGGCACACTAGTGTGCCGCGAGACATGGTCGTGTGCCACGAGGCGGCTCGGGGGCCCCCCCCGCTATTGCCCCCCGCCGCCGCCGCCGCTATTGGCACCCTCCCGTGGGAGGCCGGCAAAGGTTGCTTTGAAAGTCGGCCCCCTCACGCCGATGGCTTCTCGTCGCTTCCCCGAAAGCTGCGCGTGTGTGCGCGTGCGCACCCCAAAATACCCCCGCGTGCACCCTTTTTCACGGCCGGCGCGCTCCTCATCCCCCTGCCAGCCCGCGGGGGGGCGGGGAGGCACCAGCAGCAGAAGGGAAGGGAGCCACGGCTGCCCCTGCCTCCCCACGGTGCCTCCAGCCCCCTCGGCCTTTCGGTGCTGCCCCCCGCCCGCCCCGTCTCCTCCTCTGCTGTCTCCTGCCTTTTGGCGTGGCTCCTCCCGCACCCGGAACGCACGCCCTGCCCGTCTCACCTTTGCCGAGAGCACTTTCGTCCCGGGCTCTCAGCAAGGGGGTTGCAGGAGAGACGGGGCAGGCGTTCTCTCAGCGGAGGCCAGCGAAGGTGATATTCAACGTCAGGGCGCGCGGGCGGTTGCGCGTGCTCCCTACCCCCCTGCTAGCCGCTCGGAATATTCAAAATAAGAAAAACCTTCGCCGGTGAAGGCTTTTATTTTGAATATTCTGAGCGGCTAGCAGGGGGGTAGGGAGCGTGCGCAACCGCCCGCGCGCCCCCGACATTGAATATCACCTTCGCCAGCCTCCGCTGAGAAGAACGGAGAGAGAACTAGAGTGAGTGAGAGCAACAGACAGCAAGATAGAAAGTGAGAAAGAGCGAGAGAGAAAGGGGGGAGAGAAAGAGATAGCAACAGAGAGAACAAGAGAGAGAAAGAGTGTGAGAAAGAAAACAAGAGAGAGAGAGCAAGAGAGAGAGAGAGAAAACAAGAGAGAGAAAGTGAGAAAAAGATAAAGGGAGGGAGAGAAAGAGAGAGAGAGAAAGAACAAGAGAGAGAGAAAGAAAATAAGAGAGAAAAAGAGATAGCAAGAGAGAGAGAAAGCAAGAGAGACAGATAAGGAGAGGAAAGGAGAGAGAGAAATGAGAACAAAAAGGGGAGAAAAAAGGAGAAATGATTGAGGCAGAGAATGAGAGGAGAGAGAAACAAAAGAGAGAGAGAGGGGTGATTCTTGAAGCATATGGTAAAAAGCACCCAAATAATAAGAAACGCCCCCCCAGCCCACACCTGTTTTTGAAAAGAATAAAAGAGAAAAAAACCCAGCCCTCAACTGGTTTTGGAAATGGTTCCAGTGTGTATACACGCACACACATAAGGGGGGGGAGAGAGACAGGGATGGAAAAAGAGGAGAAGTGAGAGGGAAAAGGAATGAGGGAAAAAGGGAGGAAGAGAGAGAAATGACAAACATGAGAGAGAAAAGAGGGAAAGACAGGAGAAGTACCCAGAAATGAGATATAAATTTGAGTAGGGATGATTAATGATTGACTGTATTTATAAGGGGATGTTACATGGGATTGTATATACGAGGGGGTTATGTATGTATGTATGTATGTATGTATGTATGTATGTATGTATGTATTTATTTATTTATTTATTTTATTTGTGTCATTTTGGTTGGTGGTGTGCTCCAGGATTTTGTAAATATAAAAAATGTGCCGCGGCTCAAAAAAGGTTGAAAATCACTGGTCTAGCCTAATGGTAAAGTAGAAAATTTAATAAATCAGGTTAAAATAGGTATTAATGAATGGGTGGACCATAACCCTATTAAAATTTTGGGAAAGGGGATGGTAGAAAAAATAAAAATGGATGTTAAATATGCAAATATTGAAAGATCAAGAATATATAGACTGGATAAAAAAAGAAATGGAACTATTCCTTAAAGAAAGTAACAATAAAGAAACTTCATTGCAGAATTTATGGGACATAGCTAAGGCATATCAGAGAGGATTAACAATAGCTTAAACTATACCAAATGAAGAAATGGTAATCAGAAAAATGCTAAAAAAAGACAGTGCCAAAAAAATAAAGATTATTATAGTGTATAGTGTGTGAGTGGCACATTTTTATGCCTGAGCACAGATGTCACCCAAGACAACTTGTTGCATAATTATTTGGGGCTCGGTGCTGGGGCAGAACAAGGTCCCTTCCCACTATGTTATTCTGTTATTTTATATTTCAATTAATATCATTATCCTCTTAAAAATCCAGATAGGCCGTCATGACTATTCCTCCTTATTATATATTCTACATGAAAGAAACTAAAAATCCCTATACAACTTTTTCCTAATTAATAGGGAAAAAAATTCTAATAAAACAAAACCAAAATGTATTACTATAAAACTAAAAAAATCAGCAAAACCAAAAACACAACTATTAATAAATCCATGCTTTAAAATCTTCATTTCTTAAATATTTATCATAGTATTATAGTAATCTAATAATACTATGAAAATCTATCTGAACACCAATGCATCAATTAATATATTTCCATATTTACTTTTCTATAATTTCATTCAATATTTCCAAGATCAATTAATTTTCAGGCACTTAGCATTGACTATTATTAACTTTTATCAATCTTCTACATTTCCAAGTATATTTTAAATTCACAATGCAAAGTCATAAAATTATACAGTACATAAACCCCTTATTTATCATACATTACATACAGTACATAAACCCCTTATTTATCATATAGCTGTTAGCTGTTGTAGTATTGGATTTTTACATTTTATTTTTTGTCACTGTTGTTAGCCGCCCCGAGTCCACGGAGAGGGGTGGCATACAAATCCAATAAATAAATAAAATAAATAAATAAAATAAATAAATATGTATCTTCCATTAATTTTACCTATATAATTCTATATACAGTGGTACCTCGGTACTCGAACGCTTCCTTTCTCGTACATTTCGGATAACGAACAAAATTTTCGGCAAAAATTTGTTTCGGTATCTGAACAAAAATTCAGATACCGAACAGCCAGAGAAAATTTTGTTCATTATCCGAAATGTAATCCCGGCAGCTTCAGGGGGCTGAGGAGCTCTCTAAGAGCTCCAAGCTGCAGGAAGGGTGGGGGCTGCTGCAATCTTGGCAGCTTCTGGGGGCTCCTTTCCTCATTGCTTCCTTTTATTACCTGTAAGCAGCTTCAAAAACTTTCTCCTTCCCTGTGGCTGCATCAGCGGCGGCTTCCCTTCCAGTAGCAACAGCGCCGGCAGCTTCCCTTCATCACGTGACGTTCCCGGCGCTCTTGCTACTGGAAGGGAAGCCGCCGCTGTTGCAGCCACAGGGAAGGAGAAAGTTTTTGAAGCTGCTTACAGGTAATAAAAGGAAGCAATGAGGAAAAGAGCCCCCCAAAGCTGCCAGGATTGCAGCAGCCTCCCCCCTTTCCTGCAGCTTGGAGTAGCGAATTTATTTATCCCATTGGAAATAAAGAAAATAGATTTAATTGGTTCCCAGCGAGTTAACAGGGGCTGGGAACCAATTAAATCCATTTCCATTATTTCCTATGGGATAAATAAATTCGGTACTCGACCAAATCGGTTCTCGACCACACTTCTGGAACGAATTGTGGTCGAGTACCGAGGTACCACTGTAGTTCTAAAATTCTAATCCAATTTTACGAATTAATACATCCTAACATTAAACAACACCTAGATATATATTTTACTATCATTCCATAGTCAATCCATATTTAATCATCAATCACCACGGTGCAAAAGTGATGTTGAGAGACTCTAGAAAAAGTGACGAGTAGAGCAAACAGAGAGAGAGGGAGGGAGGAAGGAAGGAGAGAAAGGGAGGGAAGGGAGAAAAAGGAAGGAGAGAGACAAAGGAAGGAGGGAGGGAGAAGGAAAGGAGGGAAGGGAAGGATGGAAGGATGAAGGAAGGGAGAGTAAAAGGAAGGGAGGGAGAAAGAAAGAAAGAAAGAAAGAAAGAAAGAAAGAAAGAAAGAAGAAAGAAAGAAAGAAGGCAATCCAAGAAATGGCGCATAGGCCACGTGACCCCCCCAAACACTACCTACCTTTTTTTAAATTATTTTTTGTATTATTTTTAATTACAATATAAGACTCACACAACATAAAACAAGTATTTTGTGAATTGTGCCCACCACCAGACAAACATTCATACCGCACCACCAATTGGGGGTGTTTCTTGTATAAACCATTTTAACCCAAGAGCAAAATATCTATTTACATATTATAAAGTGATTCCAATTTGTTTCTTGTAGCTTGGTCTCGGATTCTACTCGCCATATATTGTCTTACTTTGTCCCATCGTCCCATCAGATGTCAAAAGTCAGTTTCATTAACCAAATTCATCCTTTTGTCCATAATCTCAAATTGAATGTGGTCCACCATGTACCGGTACCAATTTTGCATTGTCCATTTTGTCGCATCCAACCCAAGACTATTACTGCCTGAGCGCTTTCTATCGCTGCTTGTTTTCTTTCTCTAAATTCTCCCATCTCATTACTTTTGACTAATACTGCCATTTCCTTATTAATTATCCATCTTATATTTAACATCCTATTAATATCCTCTTGCACTTTTTGTCAAAAATTCTGCACTACCAGGCATTCCCAAAACATATGCATAAATACTCTTTTATCTTGGCACCCATTCCAACAAATACCCTTAACATTCTGCTGAAAGTATGCAAGTTGAACGAGTGTGTAATACCACTTATGTAATATTTTCCTTCTCATTTCCCTAACTCTTGTATTCTTAATTTTCCTTATATTCTCTACTATATTTTTCATCTCTTGCGCCTCTACTTCTCTCATTTTGCCACCCTTTAGTCAATCCTTGGATCACATCCCCGTCTGACTGCACAAACGTCTTATATATATTGTTTATGTTTATGTTTATTTAGATTTGTATGCCGCCCCTCTCCGCAGACTCGGGGCGGCTCACAACAAAGTGAAAAAACAGTTTACAACAAATCTAAATTTCTACTAAAAACATTTAAAAACCCCATTTTCTAAACACACATACATACTATTATTATTATTATTATTACTTATTCGATTTGTATGCCGCCCCTCTCCGAAGACTCGCATACCATTCATAAATTGTATATGCCCGGGGGAGATGTCTCAGTTCCCCCACGCCTGATGACACAGGTGGGTCTTAAGAAGCTTACGAAAGGCAAGGAGAGTAGGGGCAGTTCTAATCTCCGGGGGGAGTTGGTTCCAGAAAGCCGGGGCCGCCACAGAGAAGGCTCTTCCCCTGGGGCCCGCCAACCGACATTGTTTAGTTGACGGGACCCGGAGAAGGCCCACTCTGTGGGACCTAATCGGTCGCTGGGATTCGTGCAGCAGCAGGCGGTCTCGGAGATATTCTGGTCCAGTGCCATGAAGGGCTTTAAAGGTCATAACCAACACTTTGAATTGTGACTGTAAGTTGATCGGCAACCAATGCAGGCTGCGGAGTGTTGGTGAAACATGGGCATACCTAGGTAGGCCCATGACTGCTCTCGCAGCTGCATTCTGCACGATCTGAAGTTTCCAAACACTTTTCAAAGGTAGCCCCATGTAGAGAGCATCACAGTAGTCGAACCTCGAGGTGATGAGGGCATAAGTGACTGTGAGCAGAGAGTCCCGGTCCAGATAGGGCCGCAACTGGTGCACCAGGCGAACCTGGGCAAACGCCCCCCTCGCCACAGCTGAAAGATGGTTCTCTAATGTGAGCTGTGGATCGAGGAGGACGCCCAAGTTGCGGACCCTCTCCGAGGGGGTCAATAGTTCCCCCCCCCAGGGTAATGGAAGGACAGATGGAATTGTCCTTGGGAGGCAAAACCCACAGCCACTCAATCTTATCCGGTTTGAGTTTGAGTCTGTTGACACCCATCCAGGCCCCAACAGCCTCCAGACACCGGCACATCACTTCCACTGCTTCGTTGACTGGACATGGGGTGGAGATGTAGAGCTGGGTATCATCAGCATATTGATGATACCTCACCCCATGCCCTTGGATGATCTCACCCAGCGGTTTCATGTAGATATTAAATAGCAGGGGGGAGAGGACCGACCCCTGAGGCACCCCACAAAGGAGAGACCTCGGAGTCGACCTCTGACCCCCCACTAACACCGACTGCGACCGACCAGAGAGGTAGGAGGAGAACCACTGGAGAACAGTGCCTCCCACCCCCAACCCCTCCAGCCGGTGCAGAAGGATACCATGGTCGATGGTATCTAAAGCCGCTGAGAGGTCAAGAAGCACCAGGACGGAGGATAAACCCCTGTCCCGGGCCCGCCAGAGATCATCCATTAATGCGACCAAAGCAGTTTCCGTGCTGTAACCGGGCCTGAAACCCGACTGCTGGGGACCTAGATAATCGGCTTCTTCCAAGGATCACTGGAGCTGGAGTGCCAACACCTTCTCGACAACCTTCCCCATAAAGGGAAGGTTGGAGACTGGCCGGTAGTTATTAAGTACGGCTGGGTCCAGGGAAGGCTTCTTGAGGAGGGGGCGCATGAGCGCCTCTTTATAGGATGATGGGAAGGATCCCCTCCCCAAAGAAGCGTTGATAATCTCCTGGACCCAGCTCCGTGTCACCTCCCTGCTGGCCGAAACCAGCCAGGAGGGACACGGATCCAGTAAACAGGTGGCGGAACTCACAGCTCCAATGGCCTTGTCCACTTCATCAGGTGTCACCAGATCAAACTCTTCCCAGACAGATGGACAAGTACAGGCCCCAGTCACCTCAACTGACTCGTTGTCAGCCGTCTGTTTTCCAATTGGAGTCGAGGTCCGCCCGGATCTGAGCGATTTTATCAGCGAAAAACGTGTTAAAATCCTCGGCACTACTCTGTAAGGGCTCCCCAACTCCCCTCTGATTAAGAAGGGAGCGGGTCACCCTAAACAGAGCGGCCGGGCGGGATTCCGCTGATGCAATCAAGGCGGCATGATATGCGCATCTTGGCGCCTTGAGCGCCACTTTGTAAGTCTTAATAAAAGCTCTTACAAGTGTTCAATCAGATTCAGACTTACTCTTCCTCCATCGCTTCTCTAGACGTCTCTTCTGGCGTTTCAACTCCCAGAGCTCCTCGTTGAACCATGGAGCTCTACGGGATCTAGTGCCACGGAGAGGTCGCAAAGGCGCAATCCGATCAAGAGCCTCCGCTGTAGCCTTGTTCCAGGCTTCCGCAAGAGACTCCGCCGAACTGTGGACGAGTGCATCTGGAATAACCCCAAGCGCCGTCTGAAAGCCTCTAGGTCCATCAGGCGTCTGGGGCGGAACATCTTAATTGGTTCCGCCTCCCTGCGGGGAAGGATTGGATCCAGGAAGTCAAGCCGTAGTAGAAAATGGTCTGACCATGACAAAGGCAGTGCTTCTAAGCCCCTTAGTCTCAGACCATTACTCAGTTGCTCAGAGAGGAATACCATGTCAAGTGCGTGTCCTCCCTCGTGCGTTGGACCCAGAACTACTTGAGTCAGGTCCATGGTGGCCATGAACTCCTGTGCCAACCCAGAGGTTTCGCCGAGTGACGGCAGGTTGAAGTCCCCCAAGACAATAAGCCTGGGGAACTCCACCGCCAACCCGGCTACCTCCTCGAGTAGCACAGGCAGGGCTTTTGACACGCAGCTGGGAGACAGGTACGTGAGAAATAAGCCCACCTGAACCCCTAAGTCCAACTTCATCAAGAGAATCTCGCAACCCGCAATCTCTGGAGCAATGAGTCTACATAGGCAAAAGCTCTCCTTGGCTATAATAGCCACTCCTCCCCCCCTTCCCTGGGGTCGAGGTTGATGCCATATCTGAAACCCGGCTGGGCAAATTTCAGAGAGAGGAACTCCTCCCTCCGGGCCCAGCCAGGTTTCAGTAATACATGCCAGGTCGGCCTCCTCATCCAGGATCAAATCTCGGATGAGGAGAGCTTTATTTACCACCGACCTGGCATTGAGCAGCAGCAATCTGAGCCCAGGGGCAGAGTTACACTCATCACCAGTGCCCAAGGTTGGGCTCACGGAGCCAGAACAAGGGATCGTTATTAAACAACGGTCCCTCGTTCCCCTGGAACGGCTAACTCCGTGGCCCCCGCCATATCTGCCTCTCCCCAGCAGTACCGGGATATTCCGACCCTCTGCCACCCCAGAGATCGATGCCCCTTCCCCTCCCGCCTCTCGAGCGTCAGGTAGGCCAAATCTATCATTCATACTGTTACCATTCATCTCATCCATACCGTGACCCCACCCACCCCAACCATCCCAATCATACCAATCATTCGTCTCATGCACAATGTTACATACATCCCAATCATCCATTAGTTAAGAAACCCCCAATAATTAAAAAATAGATTAAATTAATAGACTAGTTAATAGTCATTAAAAACACTAATAAAAGTATCACAATATACAATATAAGATATAAAATAGAAAAAAAAAGTTATAAAGTGCAAGTTCTAAAATGCTTAAAAATGCTTAAAAATATAGGAAGTAATTAAAGACCAATTGTCCATCAGGTCAGCAATGCAACCTCAGTTCTAAAAGGTGAAGTTTTGGGGGGGGGGGAGATTTTTTGGGGGGGTAGGGATGTTCAGGGGAAAGATGTTCAGGAAAAAGTCCTAGTGTATTTTTCTTCAGGTTTGTGGTGACAGCCCCTGCCACAGGCTGGCACCCTCAGGTCTTTCTCTGGGTTCTCCTAGGTATATGAGTTCTGTCCTCCAAAGTCTCTGAGGCAGGCTTTTTAGCTCTCTATGTTTCAGCCACCAATCTCGGCCCCTCTGACTCAGCAGTACCGCTCAGCTCTCGATGTTCCGCCTAGCCTCTTCCCCGTGTCTCTGTAGTTGTCGGGTGACATCTCCAGTCCTCCAATCCTTCCGCAACACCGCACAGCCGTATCGCCACCATTCAGTCGCTGCAAACCTCGGCCCAGGCCAACAGCCTCCACAATGTTCTCCTCGGCTTCCGCCTCTGAAGGGATGATTTCCTTCTCGTTCCAAAGCCATGCCACAACTCACTGGCCTCCACCACGCTCCTCCGGCTTCCTCCACCACAACGGCTGCCCCACTTCCTCCGTAATAGCCCTCCGCCCAATGGCCCCTCCAACGCCGAGCGCTCCCACCATACCACGCTCGACTCCTGGGCCCGTCGGGGAGGAAGGGAAGGGGGCAGTCGTCCTCCAAATCCGCCCGGCTCAGTCTTCAGTCTCTGGCTCCAACGAGCCCCAGTTAGCTCCTGGTCCCGTCAGGATTCTTAATGACAGCTAGCGGCTGCCATCTTCCACCTCCCAGGTGATCTTCCTTCTGGCGTTCCGCACTCCAGGGCAAAAAACAGCTCCGAACACCGCAGAGGATTGCAAAGTCGGGGGTCTTCAGAGGCAGCAACATTTATCCCCCCCAAAGATTTAGAAGATTTTTGCTGACTTGGGTCAAAAACTTCCCAAATTTCAGATGTTAAAGCCGTAGTCCGCCCTCCTCTCTTTACCCTTAGACTATCCATATTACTTGCTTGTGCCTTGGTGCCCTCACTTTTTTCTCTTATTATTTTCTCTAACTCTATCTCCTCCCTAAATAGTGCTTCTTTATTCTCCCTTTCATTCAGATATTACATATTGCATTTGTTTGTAGCCATCTTCCCTTACCCAATCACTATTCTATACGATTTCTACTTGGCCTCCCATCCTTCTCATATAACTGTTCTATCTTAATTATCCCTCTTCCCTTCAACTCTCCTATAATCCTATTTAGATTTGTTTCGTTATCTCTGTTTATTACATATAGCGATGACAGTTTTTATTTATATAATTCTATTTTCCCCTGCCATTTTTTCCAAATTTCCATAGGTCCTTTCATGGGACCTATTAATTTATCTAAGAAGCTCCTATTCCACCTTATAAAAATTAATTCTCTATTTGAAGAATTTATCTGTTTTATCCCATTTATCTGTTTTTCCAATTTCACCCATTTATTTTCGAATAACTGTACCTCCATTAATCTTTCAATTTGAAATGCTTCTCTATACAACTCCAAACAAGGAATTTCCCATCCACCCTCTCTTTCATTCACTATTAACCACTTTTTCCTTATTCTTGGTCTCTTATCTTCTTCAGCCCAATAATTAAGTTTTTTATCCCACTCTCTAAACTTGGATGCTAATAAACCCCCTGGCAATACCTGAAATAGGTACATCATTTTGGGAACTATCATCATTTTTAATACTCTTATTTTAGCCATTCTCTTTAGCTTTTTCTCTTTCCAGCCCCTCATTTGTTTCAACATTTTCCTCCATATTAGTCTATAATTCACCTCCTCGAATTTCGCTGGGTTTCTCAATAACCAAATTCCCAAATATTTAATTTTCTTTAATCCTAACTTCAACCCTGATTCTTTCCTAATTTCTATCTGCTCTCTCGGACCTGTATTTAAACACATAATCTCTGATTTTTCCATATTGACAGACAATCCCAATTCCTGTTTAAACTCTTGCAAGATATTTCTTAGGCCTTTAATCATGTTCATCGGGGTCTGGGTCAATATAATTGCATCATCTGCAAATAGGTTTAGTTTCATTTCTAATTCCCCCTATTTTATATCCTACCCAAGTAGTATCTTGTCTTATCTTATTAGCTAATGTCTTTATTGCTATAACAAATAACATTGGAGATAAAGGACATCCCCGCTTGGTGCCATTTTGTATTTTAATTCTCTGCGTTCTTTGTCCATTCACCCTTATACACACTTCATTCCCTTTATAAATCTCTTTTATAATTCCACAAAATTTGTCCCCCATATTTAATTCCTTACATTTTGTATAAATAGCTATGGTTAATTTTATCAAAAGCTTTATAAATGTCTAATTTCAAAATTCCCAATTTCCTTTTAGTAACGGTAGCATGGTGCATCACATTCATTACATTTCTAATTGGTTCACTTATCTTCCTACCCTTCACAAATCCATATTGCTCCTCTTCAATTATTTTTGGTAAAATATTTTTGAGTCTGTTTGCCAATATCTTCATAAATATTTTATAATCTTGATTTGCCAAACTAATAGGACAGTAGGACCCAGGCTCTCTTAAATCTCGATCAATCTTCGGGATGGTAACAATCTCTGAAAGCTTCCATGTCTGCAGGATATCATGAGTTAACAATATATTATTAAACAGTTTCCCCAAATGCGGCAATAGTTCATTCATATAAGTTTTATAAAATTCTCCTGTAAACTCATCCAGGCCCGGTGCTTTGGCTTGTTTTAACCCTTTAATTACTCTAGCAATTTCATCTTGTGCAATTTCTGCATTCAATATTTGTTCATCTTCTTAACTTAATATTTTCCCAATGTTACCTGTCCTATATTTACCTGCTCCTCTTTATACAAATCCTCATAATATTTTCTCATTATCTTCTCTAGCTGCTCTTTACCATATCTAACCCCTCCACTAGGGTCTCTCAGTGCTAATATACATGATTTTTCTTTCCTCTTCTTCAAATATCTTGCCATTTGTTGCATTGATTTTGCCCCCTAGCTCAATATTTTTGTCGCATCATCATTCTCATCTTATTCCATTGGATCTTATCATACACTATCAATTGTTTCCTTTTCAATTTCAATAGAATATTCCAATCCCTACTTTTAATTAATCTCAGCTGCTCTTGTATCAAATCTATTTCCCTTATCTTCCTTTCCCTTTCTCTACCCCACCTCTTTCTGATATCTACTTCCATACATATACATTGTGCCATCATATAAGCCTTACGTGCATCTCACACAATTGTTTAATATCACCCACATCATTAATTCTAAAATATTCACATAACTTTGTCTGCAATTTATCTTTATCTTGTTCACTAGAAGTTACAACTTCATTATATCTCCAAATTCTTTGATTACATTCCTGAGCTATTTTCAATTCTGCCAGTAGTGGGGCATGATCTGACAACCAAATACTTTTAATATCTACTTTTAAACTTTTATATTGCCCACCCTGTTCATTAATATATGGTAAATAGAACTAAATGTATGATATCTTGCTGAATAGTAAGTGCCTCTATTTGGTATATCTGCATGGAGATCTATCATATTATTTAAATGTAACATCCTACTATTTCCAATCCCATTTGTTAATTGCATACTGAAATCTGCTGCCAAAAACGTTGTGCCCTCCATAAAGTTATCCAACTTCCTCTTTGTATTTATTATAAATTGTTTTGTTTTCGCATTCGGGGCATAAATTGCCGCCAGTGTCAATTTCTTTTGATTAATTTTCCCTTTAACAAACAACACCTCCCTTCTCTATCTTTCTGAACTCCAACCTCTTCAAATAGAACCCTATGATGAATAAGAATCGCCGTACCTCTACTCTTTTGCATTCCTTGAGATTCATATACCTATTTCTAATTTCTATCATTAACCAATTTATCCCTTCCTCCCCGTCTTTATGTGTTTCTGTCAAAATCATAATATCCACCTTGTTTTGCTTAGCCATCCTCTATTATTATTATTATTATTATTATTAATTAGATTTGTATGCCGCCCCTCTCCGAAGACTCGGGGCAGCTCACAACAACAATAAAAACAATATTCTAGCGAAAACAAATCTAATATTAAAAAGCATATAAAAACCCTATCATATTTAAAAAGCAAACAACACATACATACCCAAACATAAATATAAAAAAGCCTGGGGGAAAGGTGTCTCAACTCCCCCATGCCTGTTGACTAAACAATCTCGTTTGGCGGGCCCCAGGGGAAGAGCCTTCTCTGTGGCGGCCTCAGCCCTCTGGAATCAACTCCCCCCGGAGATTAGAACTGCCCCCACCCTTCTTGTCTTTCATAAATTACTCAAGACCCACCTATATCGCCAGGCATGGGGGAACTGAGACACCTCCCCCAGGCTTTTATATTTTATGTTTGGTATGTATGTGTTCTTTGGTTTTAAGTGATGGGGTTTTATATGTTTTTTCTCTTTTAATATTAGATTTGTTCCACTGTAACATTGTTTTCATTATTGTTGTGAGCTGCCCCGAGTCTTCAGAGAGGGGCGGCATACAAATCTAATATATTATTATTATTATTATTATTATTATTATTATTATTATTATTATTGGCTCTTTTGAGCCTTTTGAAAGCCTTTTGGCATTTCATCATCCACCTGATTGGCTGAGAGGGTCTGGGGGGTCTGGGCTTAGTAGGGGCTGACCCAGTCTTTAGTAACTCAGTTAAGGGCAAGGCAACTTCTGCGAAAACTGGAATTAAATGCAGATAGAAATTTGCAAATCCTAAGAGACTCTGTAATTGCTTGCATGTGCAGGGAGCTTGCCAATCAAGCACTGCTTTCACCTTGGTTGGGTCCATCTCTATGCCTTTGCTAGATATGCGATATCCCAAACAGTCTACTGACATCTGGTGAAATTTACACTTGGAAAGTTTCACGTAGAGCTTAGCAGACAAAAGCTTCTTCAAGACTTGCCTCACCAATTTGACATGGTCAGGGAGGTTTTGGCTGTAGATAAGGATGTTATCTAAATACACAAGAACCCCGTTGTAGAGGTGGGCACATAGAACTTCATTTATGTACTGCATGAACAAGGCAGGGGCCCCTTTCAGACCAAATGGCATCACTCGAAATTGGAAACTCCCTAATGCGCAGTTCAAAGCGGTTTTCCCACTCATCCCTTTCCTTTATTCTGATGCGGTAATAAGCCTCCCTTAAGTCCAACTTGGTAAAGTATTTCCCCTTGGCTAGATGATTTAGTAAGTCCTTCATGAGCGGAAGGGGATAAGTGTTTTGCACACACACTGCATTAAGGTTCCGGTAGTCTACAACTAAGCGAACGCCTCAGTCCTTCTTCTCCTTAAAGAGAACGGGGACTGCTGTCCTGGAATTTGTGGGATGGATGAATCCCCTCTTTAAATTGGTGTCTATGTAGTTTTTCCGCTCTCCCAATTCTTTCAGTGACATTCTGTACATCCTAGGTTTTGGGAGAGTTGCCCCTGGTTCAAATTATATCGCACAGTCTGTAGGTCTGTGAGGGGGCAGTTCATTGCAATCCTCCTCACTGAAAACTCTTCCCAAGTCTCTGTATTCCAAGGGCACCTTCAGGAAATCTGGAAGTGTACCTTCCTTCATTGCAACCGCTGCTAAGGAACCATCTGGCTCCTCCCGGAGGGGAGGTTTTCCCCTGTCAGTCTCTAAAAAAGGGTTAGAGCCCAAGGGGATGAAAAGCTTACGATGCCCACCCTCCCACAGAAAAGTGGGAGTCCATTTGTCCATCCAGGCCAGGCCCAATATAATTGGTTCTGACATCTTGGGGGCGAATATGAATCTCAAGAGGTCACGGTGCCGGCCTATCCGCAGCTCCACTAACTCAGTCAGGAGTGTAGGGGGAACTCCACCCACTAGAGAGCCATCTACCTGCTGGAACCGGATGGGTTTTGCTAAAGGTGTGGTCTGGATTTTTAAATTCTCCACTAAGGTTTTGCTAATAAGGCATCTCGAGCACGCTGTATCTATCAGAGCCCGTATTTCTTCCTCTTCACCTGTGGTCATTGCTTTAATCCTTGCTTTAATGATGAACGGATGGATGGGCTCACTCACCATTGGGTCGTCCTCTCTTCTGGGCTTCTCATTCCAATTGAAGGAATAGGGTTTTCACCTTTAGCAAAATCCTCAGGAGGGCAGAGCTCTGTATTTTGAAAGGCCCAGAGACTTTCTAGAGGGGCTTCTTCAGATCCTCTTTCTGCTACCAGGCATGGCTTGGGTTTTGGGGGAGCGAGGGGCGTCAAACAGTCTGCCCCCTTATGGCCAGTCTGGTCACATCTGTAGCAATTTGTTCCCCTCATAACCCCTGAACAAGGGGAGCCCAGCTGACAAGGGAAAAGACAGCCTCTTGAAAAATCGTCTGTTGCATGGGGCGGGGGAGGTCCCTTCTCAGCAAGAATTACATCACCCAAAGCAACTGCTGTGGCATACCAGTCTTGAATGGTCCAGCTGTCTCCCACATGCAGTTCACACACCTCTCTCAATTTTGGATCAAGGGCACTTTTGAAAATATGGACCAAACAGTTCTCTGGCCACTCTTTCAGGCTATAGGCAAGCATTTGAAATTCTTCCATAAAATTCTTCACAGGCTTTCCTGTCAGTTTCAATTGGAAAATTCTAGTCTCAGCCCTCTCTTTATGCAATTTAGGAAGCAGTCTGCCATTTGCAATCAGAGGAGCAGGAGAAGGGATGCTGAGCAGGTTTTGAAATTCCCCCACAAAGGAATCCCTTTGATATGCATTCGGCTGGCCTCTATCTTGCAGTTCACTTAGGGAGTCAGCGATGGGGTGGAAGTCTACATTATTAATTTTTGCCGTGTAGAGATGCACCTTCAGGGGGCCATGGGGATCTTCAGAAAGCCATAGGCATCTTAGCCACACCCATTCAGGAAGATAGATTGTTTCTGGCTGGTTCATTACAGCCTCAAGCCTTTTCCTCCCCTCTTTACCTTTGCAAAGTTGAACGCTGTCTGGCTCCTACTGCAGAGAGGGGGAGGGGATGTAGAAAATTCCAAGCCCTTCCACCTACAAATTCTTGGTTAACTCCCTCTGTTCCATTCTTCGGATTGGTGAGAGTTGGAATTGAAATGTTAGTGAACCAAATAGCTTGAGAAATAAATAAATTCCACACCTGTGCTTCTCGCTGGGTAAGATTTATTAACAGCCATGTCTGGATTCGACTGGAATCTTTCCAACTCTGAGTCCCTTAGGTTACATCCAGGTCAAAACCCCATCTCACATCCCCACATTCACAAGTGCAGTCATGTGAACCAATCCTATGCAGGATTCCTGATTCCTTCCTGTGTTTGTTACTATGGCATCTGGAGAAAGGAATGTGTGGTGGCATATCTCTCTCTCTCTCACTCCCAAACTGTGTCAGGCCCAACTTGGACTTCACATAATGACTTTGGGCCTGATACCAAGGCCATAACAATGTCTCTTTGCCTCTCCCGGTTTCTACATGGAACGCCCCAATGAACATGCAATATGTCATCAAAAACAACCTGGGTTCCCTGCGCTTTCATCCAACCAAGAATTGCTTCAGCTAATTTCAAGCCTGGAGCAAAATCTGGTCTAAAACCACACAGAAAATAAATACCTTCTCCTTTGACAGTCTTCCAAATTGGCAATTCTATAATTCAATTGCTTACAATCTCATCCTGACTTTTAACTTGATGCTCTAATTCAATGTTTCCCAACCTTTTTTGAGCCGCAGCACATTATTCATATTTTCAAAATCCTGGGGAACATTGAACGGGGGGGGGGGGGGGGGGGGCTAAAGAAAAGTTTGGACAAAAAAAAATCTCTCTCTTCCTCCCTTTCGCTCTATTTCTCCCTATTTCTCTCTCTTCCTTCCTTCCCTTCTTTCTCTCTCTCCATCCCTCTTTCTTTCTTCCTATCTTTTTTGCTCTTTATCTCTCCCTCCTTCCCTTCCTCTATGTCTTTCTCTCTCCCTTGCTCCCTCTCTCTCTCTCTGTCTCTCTTGCTATCTCTTTCTTGCTTTTTTCTCTTTCTTGCTCTCTCTCTCTCTTTCACTGTCTCTTGCTATATGTCTCTTTCTTTCTCTCTCTCTGCCACTCTTGCTATCTCTTTCTTTCTCTCTCTCTTTCTCTCTCTCTGTCTCTCTTGCTATGTCTCTCTTTCTTTCTCTCTCTCTCTGCCTCTTGCTATGTCTCTCTTTCTCTCTCTCTTTCTCTGTCTTTCTTGCTATGTCTCTCTCTCTGTGTCTCTTTCTCTCTCTCTGTCTCTTGCTATGTCTCTCTTTCTCTCTCTCTCTCTTTCTCTCTGTCTCTCTCTGCCTCTCTTGCTATCTCTCTCTCTCTCTCTCTTTCTCTCTCTGCCTCTTGCTATGTCTCTCTCTCTCTGCCTCTCTTGCTATGTCTCTCTTTCTCTCTCTCTCTTTCTATGTCTCTTTCTTTCTTTCTCTCTCTCTCTGCCTCTCTTGCTATGTCTTTCTCTCTCTCTTTCTGTCTCTCTTTCTCTGTCTCTCTCTGTGTCTCTCTTGCTAAGTCTCTCTCTCTCTCTCTTGCTATGTCTCTCTCTCTCTGCCTCTTGCCATGTCTCTCTTTCTCTCTCTTTCTATGTCTCTCTTTCTTTCTTTCTCTCTCTCTCTTTCTGTCTCTCTTTCTCTCTGTGTCTCTCTTGCTATGTCTCTCTTTCTTTCTCTCTCTGCCTCTCTTGCTATGTCTCTCTTTCTCTCTCTCTTTCTCTCTTTCTCTGCTTCTCTTGCTATGTCTCTCTCTCTCTCTCTGCCTCTCTTGCTATGTCTCTCTTTCTTTCTCTCTCTCTCTCTCGGCTGACTGCGAGCGGGAGCCCTGACGACGGCAGCTACACGTGCTGCTGGACGCCGTATATGCCAGCCCTGCAGCGCCAGCATGTACGGCGTCCAGCAGCACGTCCAACCACCACCGTCGGTGCCTCCACCCTGGAGCTCCCTCTCGCCGCCCCCATCTCCCTGCGACCGCCTGGGGCCGCTGCAGCCGGCACCAACCCAATCCCGCTCCCACCGTCAGTGCCCTCCCGCTGGGCCCCAAAGGACACTTGCCGCCGATGCCAGGGAACTCCAGCTGGGCGGGGCGCTGCCGGTGCCTCCGAGCTCCCACTCGCAGCTGTCCCCCGGCTCCTGCCCGATGCCGCGGTTTCTGGCGCTCTCCTGCTGGGCCCCAAAGAAGGAAGGCAGGAAAAAGGAGGCGCGAAGAATGAAGGTCTCCTTTTTCCCGCCTTCCTTCTTTGGGGCCCAGCAGGAGAGCGCCAGAAACCGCGGCAACGGGCAGGAGCCGGGGGACAGCTGTGAGTGGGAGCTCCAGGTCGGAGGCACCGGCGCCGGCAGCGCCCCGCCCAGCTGGAGCTTCCCTAGGAGCTTTGCGGCACACCTGACCGTGTCTCGCGGCACACTAGTGTGCCGCGGCACACCGGTTGGGAAACGCTGCTCCAATTTCTGAATATTTTCAGCTGACTCCTCTGCTCCTTTTTTAACTGTTTTAATATCTAAGGAAAGATTTTCCAACAGTTTCCACTCACAGAAATCTTTTTCAAAATCAGTAACAATCTGAAGCAGTTGATCCAGTTTCATTTCAATTTTCCCGAGGCTAGGGTCAGCCCCTTCAGCCATTTTATTAAGATTTATTGTACTCACTTCATGATAGCGAAAGATCTGTCTTCCCTTAAAACCACAAATCTTAGATTCTCTTTGCACTCCTGTAAATGCTCTACGCCTCTGCTTATCTTTAAGTAAGATTTGTGATGTTTTGAGGGAGAATTTCCCCTTTATTTAATTTATCACATTGGAGCTCGTGGTGGGTGTGTCTAGAAAAGTGTGACGCATGCGTAATCATCCCAGGGACATAGGTTCCAGGATGAAGAGGAGGATGGCCACCACACACAGCTCCATGCCCTGGATCACCATGGCCAGCCAGGGTCTTGCGGGGGGCGATGGGCAGCAGTGCAGGGGGCATGCGAGGCATGCCCCATTGCCAGAGCCAGCCCAGCTCCCCGGGAGGTGAGGGCCCGGGTGGAGGGGCGCCAAGGCAGGCACTCCAATGCCAGCAGCCCCCACCAGCTCACATTTTCAAGCCTCAGCAAAGCCTCCTTTCAGTTCTAGTCCCAGGGATGCAGCAGGCAAGTGGCAGGCCGAGGCAAGGTGGCAGTGGCAGCAGCAGCAAGGTGGGTGGGGGGTGGGAAGAAAGGCAGGAAAATTTGAAAGAAAGTCCCTGCAGTGCTGAGTGGCTGCGGCTTCTGCCCGGGCGGTGGCATCACTTCCAAGCATCCACGGTCTAGCCCACCCGGTCCAGTCTGGCTTAGGAGCCCTGGGGGTTACCCGGAGAAGATCCTCTGAAGCACCCCGGATGCTCCCCTCCTGCTCTCCCCCAACCATTGCCTGTCCCACTCTTCCGTTCCATTCCCCGGGCAATCTGTAGCGGGCAAATCATGTCAGACTAATCTTATTGATTTCTTTGACTATGTCCCAATGGTATTGGATGAAGGTGGTGCCATGGGCAATATTCCCTCTAATTTTTTTTTCTGTGGGACTGGGCGGCACAGAAGAATGAATGAATGAATGAATGAATGAATGAATGAATGAATGAATTTTCATGCCTCAGCGCCTGATTTTTTTCACAGATGTCACCAAGACAACTTATTGGGGCTTGGTGCTGGAGCATAATAAGGTCCCTTCCCACTACAGTGATCCCCCGCTCGTTGCGAGGGTTCCGTTCCAGGACCCCCCGCAACGAGCGGGTTTTCGCGAAGTAGCGCTGCGGAAGTAAAAACACCATCTGCGCATGTGCAGATGGTGTTTTTAACTTCCGCAGCGCTAGCGAGGAGCCGAAGATTGGGGGCAGCGCGGCTGTTTTAAAACGTCGCCGCCGGCATGGGGGGCTTCCTAGCAGCCCCCCAAACCTGGGTTGGGGGTCCGGGGGGTGCTGGCAAGCCCCCCATGCCGGCGGCGACGTTTTAAAACAGCCGCGCCGCCCCCAATCTTCGGCTCCTCGCTAGCGGGCTTTCGAGATGAGTCCTGAAGCGAATTCGCTTCAGGACTCAGCTCGAAAGCGGCGAGAGCTAGCGCCCAGCCCCGTGACATTCGCTTTACTGCCGCCCGCAGCCGAGTGATCCTGGGCTCCTTCGCAACCTCGGAGAGCTTCCTGGGCATGAAAGCTCACGAAAACCAGGAAACTCTCTGAGGTTGCGAAGGAGCCCACGATCACTCGGCTGCAGGCGGCAGGAAGGCGAATGCCACGGGGCTGGGCTCGGTTCCGTCCTCGGCTCCCCTCCTACCAGCCCCGCCGCGGAAGGCTCCATTCTGTTCCCTGAATGGAGACCGCCGGCCGCTCAATCGGGCCGGCAGGGAACAGAATGGAGCGTTCCGCAGCGGGGCTGGGGGAGCCGAGCCCAGCCCCGTGACATTCGCTTTCCTGCCACCCGCAGCCGAGTGACCCTGGGCTCCTTCGCAACCTCGGAGAGCTTCCTGGGCATGAAAGCTCACGAAAACCAGGAAGCTCTCTGATGTTGCGAAGGAGCCCACGATCACTCGGCTGCAGGCGGCAGGAAGGCGAATGCCACGGGGCTGGGCTCGGTTCCGTCCTCGGCTCCCCTCCTACCAGCCCCGCCGCGGAAGGCTCCATTCTGTTTCCTGAATGGAGACCGCCGGCCGCTCAATCGGGCCGGCAGGGAACAGAATGGAGCGTTCCGCGGCGGGGCTAGGGGAGCCGAGCCCAGCCCCGTGACATTCGCTTTCCTGCCACCCGCAGCCAAGTGACCCTGGGCTCCTTCGCAACCTCGGAGAGCTTCCTGGGCATGAAAGCTCACGAAAACCAGGAAGCTCTCTGAGGTTGCGAAGGAGCCCACGATCACTCGGCTGCAGGCGGCAGGAAGGCGAATGCCACGGGGCTGGGCTCGGTTATCCCCTCGGCTCCCCTCCTACCAGCCCCGCCGCGGAAGGCTCCATTCTGTTCCCTGAATGGAGACCGCCGGCCGCTCAATCGGGCCGGCAGGGAACAGAATGGAGCGTTCCGTGGCGGGGCTGGTAGGAGGGGAGCCGAGGACGGAACCGAGCCCAGCCCCGTGGCATTCGCCTTCCTGCCGCCTGCAGCCGAGTGATCGTGGGCTCCTTCGCAACCTCGGAGAGCTTCCTGGGCATGAAAGCTCACGAAAACCAGGAAGCTCTCTGAGGTTGCGAAGGAGCCCACGATCACTCGGCTGCAGGCGGCAGGAAGGCGAATGCCACGGGGCTGGGCTCGGTTCCGTCCTCGGCTCCCCTCCTACCAGCCCCGCCGCGGAACGCTCCATTCTGTTCCCTGCCGGCCCGATTGAGCGGCCGGCGGTCTCCATTCAGGGAACAGAATGGAGCCTTCCGCGGCGGGGCTGGTAGGAGGGGAGCCGAGGGGATAACCGAGCCCAGCCCCGTGGCATTCGCCTTCCTGCCGCCTGCAGCCGAGTGATCGTGGGCTCCTTCGCAACCTCAGAGAGCTTCCTGGTTTTCGTGAGCTTTCATGCCCAGGAAGCTCTCCGAGGTTGCGAAGGAGCCCAGGGTCACTCGGCTGCGGGTGGCAGGAAAGCGAATGTCACGGGGCTGGGCTCGGCTCCCCCCCCCCTTAGCAGCCCCGCCGCGGAACGCTCCATTCTGTTCCCTGAATCACTTTGAATCCAGCAGCTTCTGCTGGATACGGGCGGTGGGTGGGACGAGCGGTGAGGAAGCCAGGGGCTGTGGCAGCTCGCCCCCCCCCATCGCCCGTATCCAGCAGAAGCGGCGGGATTCAAAGGGATTCAAGGCTAACTTCTGCGCTTGGCTTGAGGACTCAGCTGGGAAGCGGCACGGGTGTTTTAAAAGGTCTCCGCCGGCATGGGGGGCTTCCTACCCCCCCCCGAACCCCCAACCCGGGTTTGGGGGGGTGCTAAGAAGCCCCCCATGCCGGCGGAGACCTTTTAAAACACCCGTGCCGCTTCCCAACTGAGTCCCGAAGCCAAACGAACCCGGGTGGCCGGGCGAGCAGCGAGCAAATGGCGGGTGGCCGGGCGAAGGGCGGGCGAAGGGAGGGCGAGCGGGTGCTGGGGGGGGCTTCTCGCCCTCCCGCCAGCAAGAGGGGAAAGACCCAGGGAAGCCGCCCAGCAGCTGATCTGCCCGGCGGGGAACACCATCTACGCATGTGTGGCCATAGGAAAAAAGGGCGCACATGCGCAGATGGTGTTTTTACTTCCGGGTTGAAAAATCGCGATGTAGCCCATTCGCAATGGTCGGGGACGCAATAACCGGGGGATCACTGTATATTATTCTGTTATTTTATATTTCAATTACTAACTTTCATCAATCTTCTACATTTCCAAGTATACTTTAAATTCATAATGCAAAGTCATAACATCATACATACATATCATAAACCACTTATTTATCCTATGTATCTTCCATTAATTTTACCTATGTAATTCTATATATTTCTATAATTCTAATCCAATTTTATCAATTAATACATCCTAATATTAAACAACACCTAAATATACATTTTACCATCATTCCATAGTCAATTCATATTTAATAATCAATCATCCCTCCTCAAATTTCTACCACTGTCTCATTTCTGGGTGCCTCTCCTGTCTCTCCCCCTTTTCTTTCTCATTTGTTTCTCATTTCTCCCTCTTCCTCCCTTTTTCTCTCATTCCTTCCCCCTCTCACTTCTCCTATCTTTTTCCATCTCTGTCTCCTCCCCGCCGTGTGTGTGTGTGTGTCAAAAAACAGGTGAGGGTTGGAGTTTTTTCTCTGATATTATTTGGGTGCCTTTTAACATATCAAGAATCACTTCTCTCTCTCTTTTGTTTCTCTCTCTTTCCTCTCATTCTCTGCCTCAATCATTTTTTCATTTCTATTTTTTTCTCCCCTTTTCTCTCACTCTCTCTCTTGCCTTCTCTCTCTCTCTCTTGCATTCTTTCTTTCTTGCTTTCTTTCTCTATCTCTCTCTTTCTTTCTTTCTTTCTTTCTTTCTTTCTCTCTCTCACTTTCTTTCTCTCTCCTTTCTTTCTTCCTCTTTCTTGCTTTCTCTCTCTCACTCTCTTTCTCTTGCTTTCTTTCTCCCTCTTCTCACTCTCTCTCTCTTGCTTTATTTCTCTCTCACACTCTTTCTCTCTCTCTTTCTCTCACCCCCATCTTGCTACCTCTGTTCATTGGTGACGGGGTCCATGCTCTTGATGTGGGCCGCCACCGTCTCTTACTCGTCTTCGACGGCGGCGGGGCAACCCCCAGCACGGCCGCAGTGGAGGAGGTGAAGCTCAGGGAAGGTTTCCCTATTTGTCGACGATTCTAAAGTGTGCAACAAGGTTGATATTCCTGGAGGCATCTGTAATATGGCAAATGATTTAGCTTTACTAGATAAGTGATCTGCAGTTTAATGTTAATGTTTCCAATAATGCACTTGGGAAAAAGGAATCCTCAATCTGAATATTATATTGGTAGTTCTGTGTTAACAAAAACTTCAGAAGAGAAGGATTTAAGGTTAGTGATACTTGGCTGCATAGCTAGAGGTATAACAAGCAGGAAGAGGGAGATTGTGATCCTGCTGTATAAAGTGCTAGTGAGTTCTAGAGACCTCACCTACAAAAAGATATTGATAAAATTGAACAGGTCCAAAGACAGGCTATAAAAATGGTGGAAGGTCTTAAGCATCAAACCTATCAGAAAAGACTTAATGAACTCAATCTGTATAGTCTGGAGGACAGAAGGGAAAGGGGGGACATGATCGAAACATTTAAATATGTTAAAGGGTTAAACTAGGTTCAGGAGGGAAGTGTTTTAATAGGAAAGTGAACACAAGAACAAGGGGACACAATCTGAGGTTAGTTGGGGAAAAGATCAGAAGCAACATGAGAAAATATTATTTTACTGAAAGAGTATCAGATGCTTGGAACAAACGTCCAGCAGACATGGTTGGTAAATTCACAGTAACTGAATTTAAACATTCCTGGGAAAAACATATATCCATCTTAAGATAAAATACAGGAAACAGTATAAGGGCAGACTAGATGGACCATGAGGTCTTTTTCTGCCGTTCATTTTCTATGTTTCTATGTTTCTAAACTTAACCCCAACAAGAAATAGGACTGTGGGTACTGCCCCCGAAGGACTTGGTTCTGGGACAGGAAAAATTACCCCCCTCAGAACAGGTTCGAAATTTGGGTGTCCTTCTAGATTCTCAGCTGAGATTGGATCAACATCTCTCATCTGTAGCTAGGGTGACCTTTTCACAGGTTTGCCTGGTGCATCAATTGCAACCTCATCTGGACCACGAGGCTCTTCGCATGGTCACTCACGCCCTTATCATCTCACGGCTCAATTACTGCAATGTGCTCTATATGGGACTACCCCTGAAAAGCGGTCAGAGAGACATCAACTGGTCTAGACCACAGCTGTGTGAGCTGTTGTGGGTGCACCTAGGTACACTCACATCACACCAACTCTCTGTGAGCTGCACTGGTTCCCAATCAGTCTCCAGACGTAATTCAAGATGTAGGTCATCACCTATAAAGCCCTACATGGCTTAGGACCAGACTATCTTCGGGACCGTCTGCTACCGTATATCTCCCAGTGACTGATAAGGGCCCACAGGGCTGGCCTTCTCCAAGTTCCATCAACCAAACAATGCCAACTGGTGGGGCCATGGGGAAGAGTCTTCTCTGTGGCAGTTCATTAATCTCCCCAACAATTCTAAATTCAATTCATTTATGCATTAATCCAAATCATTATCACCTACTACATATCTTATTATAATCAATACTTCTAACTTACTACATATCTTATTACATATCTTATTATAATCAATACTTCTAACTTTATTAAAACAGATCAGCAATTCCTAAATTCATATATCTAAATAGAAACAATAATTAAAGTTAAAAAAGAGCAAACAAAACAATACTCCAAGCTTAATCAACCCTTCTCAAACTCCAATTTCTTTAATCTGAGCATAACCTTGAACTGAACCCTTTTCTTTTTTATTTTTTTGGTATCCCTTTTAATCCCCTTTTCCATTTTATTCTTTCTATTCTTCCTTCTAGGAAGGAAGGACTTTGTTAGAAAAATAAAGGGGTTATTGGATCAAACTTTGGACACTTGACAATGTAGTTATGATGGTGGCAATGTCCCAGGATTATGTGATAAGAAAAGTGGTAAAGTGAGGCAGAACTCACTTAATAACTGTCTTACTCAGGAGCTGGCCTCCATTTGGGTCAGAACAGAAGTCGAGGATTATCTGCCTGACCAGTGCACTCTTTTAGAAGCAGATCAGGAGTCCATTTTGAAGCTCCACAGAAAACATCTAGGGGAAAAGGCAGATTGTCCTTGACTTATAACGGTTCATTTATTGACCGTTCAAAGTCGCAACGGCCCTGAAAAAATGACTTATGCCCCTTTTTCACACTTACGACCTTCGCAGCAGCCCCACGATCGTGTGATCAAAACCTGGCCGCCGTTTCATATTTATGACCGTTGCTGTGACTTGAGGTCACGTGACCCCCTTTTGTGACCATCTCACAAGCAAAGATAATGGGGGAAGGGGCGGAGAAGCCAAATTCGCTTAACGACCGGGTTTCTAACCGAGCCACGCCCAGACATGAAAATGTGCCGCTCAGATATTATACTTTTCCGTCCACACCAAAAAAAAATTAGTGGGAACATTGGTGGCAAGCAGAAAATTTGCCAGAAAAAAATAATCTTCAGAAACGTTTCATGTATGGAGTCACCTAAAACTTGATTCCAAATGACTAAGACAATTAATGATGGACAATTTGGAAAAAATATTTTTTTACCATACCTTTAATTTGACACAGATGAAGAAAATTTGTTTTTTCAGTAGTTTTAAAATAATCTCACACAAAGAGGAAATCTTTGCCACATGAAAAAATAGCCTTTGTTAAAAAGAGCTTACTTAGTTACAATGCAAAAACCCCGAAGCATGCTTACTGAATGTAAATTTACATACTCTTTGTAAAATGCCATGTGGCTTAAGCTTTCGAATGACTTGCATTACTCCTTCTCATGCTAAAAGCTTCTCCTAGCATTTTAATAGATTGGAAGTTTCATTCAATTTAAACCAAAGAAGGCACAGGGAAGGGGGTTCCTCTATGCGCAGCTCAACCTGCTGATGCCCACCTTGCTTTACGCTTCTCACACAATGCCCCCTTCACCAAATGAGTCCTTCAGGAATCAGGCTCCAACCAAGACAGCAAAGATGCAGGGGGATTGCTGGGAATCTTGGCAATGTGTTTGTGAGATGGCTGCAGAAGGAGTGGAGCCTTCGGTGCAAAATCTCTTTTCTTCCCCCGTGAAAATCATCCCCCACCCACTCCAGTTAAATGCCCAGAAGGTGATAGGTTTGTTTTAAATGGATTAAAAGATCTGTGCAGCTCATTATCAAAGTTTGAGTGAAAGTGAGGACGCTGTTAATCTTGATGCTGGCAGGCAAAGGCAGAATTTTTTTTCTTTGTTTTACTCCCCCAAAGTTAATGTGCGTCTTATACGTCAGTGCGTCTTATACTCCAAAAATATGGTAAGTTGTACCAACTTAAGACATGTTTCTAAGTTTTTATGACAAAAGAAATGTTTTGCCCTAAATTCTCACATGTTCTGAAATTGCTCTAAGACACATATTTTATCATTATATGTTGGATTTATATCCTATTAGAGTTACGTGGTGAACTTCCATTACTAACATGAAGTTGGGTATCCCAGTCTTAATCAATACTTTCCAATACCTTAATCACTACTGAACATTATATTATACCAGTAATAATCAAGCCTCAGTTACATAAAAATTAACTTTAAAAAAAGGATTGCAGGTAATAGCACTTGGCATATATGGATACTATTAAACACTCAGATAGACAAAGTGCACCTTGTTGAGTTTCCACTTCTGTTCTTAGCTGTAAGAGTTCTACTTCTTTAGACTGCAATTGCTCATTCAGGATTTTCACATATTCCATGTTCTGTTTCATCTAATTTGAGAAATATATAAATTATCAAGGCTTTATTATTATTCTAGTTGAATAATGTCTAGTTGAATAATGCGTCTAAAGATCAGTTGGTTCTTCATAAACTGGTCAAATTACTATACTACTTTTACTGTTTCAAAAGCACTACTAGTTGAAAAAAAATAGCATATAAGTACCCTTTATGCACCCTGAAAACATTGTTTTGCTTTTAGAGAAGAGAAGAAAAAAAATGTTAATTACTAATAATCAATAAATTAAATAATACATCACAATTAACTCAGCTAGCTGGCATTCTTTCCAAATAACCAGCTTTTCATTCAATCCATTTTTCATCCTACAAAGTTTGTGCATTCCACTTAATTTTTAAAAAAAGATTTATACGGTAGTTCTTTACTTACCACATTTAAGCCCAAAATTTCTATTACTAAATGAGACATTTGTTAATTTTTTATTATTATTATTATTATTTATTAGATTTGTATGCTCCCCCTCTCCGAAAACTCGGGGCGGCTAACAACAATAACGAAAACAATGTAACAAATCTAATATTAAAAAAGTAATCTAAAAAACCCCAATTTAAGAGACCAATCATACAAACACGCATACCATGTATAAATTCTATAAGCCTAGGGGGAAGGGAAAAAATTTCAATTCCCCCATGCCTGACGACAGAGGTGGGTTTTAAGGAGCTTGCGAAAGGCAAGGAGGATGGGGGCAACTCTGATATCTGGGGGGAGCTGGTTCCAGAGGGTCGGGGCCGCCACAGAGAAGGCTCTTCTCCTGGGTCCCGCCAAATGACATTGTTTAGTCGAAGGACCCGGAGATGGCCAACTCTGTGGGACCTAACCGGTCGCTGGGATTCGTGCGGCAGAAGGTGGTCCCGGAGATATTCTGGTCCGATGCCACGAAGGGCTTTATAGGTCATAACCAACACTTTGAATTGTGACCGGAAATTGATCGGCAACCAATGCAGACTGCGGAGTGTTGCTGTAACATGGGCATGCCTTGGGAAGCCCATGATTGCTCTCGCAGCTGCATTCTGCACGATCTGAAGTTTCTGAACACTTTTCAAAGGTAGCCCCATATAGAGAGCATTACAGTAGTCGAACCTCGAGGTGATGAGGGCATGAGTGACTGTGAGCAGTGAGTCCCGGTCTAGATAGGGCCGCAACTGGTGCACCAGGCGAACCTGGGCAAATGCCCCCCTCGCCACAGCTGAAAGATGTTTCTCTAAGTGAGTTTTTCCCCATTTTATTATCTTTCTTGCTATAGTTAAGTGAATCACTGCAACTGTTAGTTTGGTAACATGGTTGTTAAGTGAATCTGGCTTCCCCATTGACTTTGCTTGTCAGAAATTTACAAAAGATGATCACATGAGCACAGGACACTGCAAAGTCATAAATATGAGCCAGATACCAAGCCTAAGTCTAAATCTATCTAAATTTTGATCACATGGCTATGAAGATATTGCAATGGTCATAAGTAATTTTAAAGTATAACTTCAAAGTATAACTTCAAATGGTCATTAATCAAATTGCTGTACAACAAGGACTACTCTAGTCATTTGTACTGAATCACTGGAGCTTTGACAACCTATATTTTTATGTGAATCTCACTTTTCTTCATTCAAACAACAAATTCAAACATTTAATATCAGAACAATTAGAAGACAAATGGGGGCACTGAAAAAAGAGAAAATATCAATAAAAGTGGATGCAAAAATTCAGTATTTTTAAAAATCCAGGAATGATTTAAGCCACATGTAAGTATTCCTTAATTGAGTTGTTTTGATGTTTAAAAAAGGATACACACTCATTTTAAACGCATATATAGAAATGAATATGAAGTTAATACTTATTTTTACTAGATTGTATTCAATGTCTTCAGTGATCCAAACTTAATTTGCTACATAATGTTAAAATATTTTTCTACATGAGGTTCATGCAACATTTTTTTAATGCTACTCCAAAGCATACCGTTTTATCCAGTTGACTTTTCAGATTATCTCGTTCAATACAAGATTCCCGATATGCTTGATAAGCTTTATTAACTTGCTCACGACCAACAGAATTTGTAGCTTCTTCCAAATGGGATTCAAAAAGCTAAAAGATTACAACAGGGTGTGGCTTAATCATTATTCAAATACTTTCAATATAGCGTTTAATGATAAACCAAGTGAAACACATTAGTCACAGCAATAAGTATAAGGTAGTGACTTTCAAATACTGAATGTATCTGTTTCACATGTGCTTAATTACTTTACACATGACTTAAAATAAAAGTTACGTTTCTAAAAATCAGAATAACAATAATATTGAATGATATTACTAACAATAATATTGAATGATATAACCTTGAAAGAAAAAATATTGCTAAAACTTGCCTTTTCTTCTAACAATCTTACTCTTTTCTTTAAGAAAGAGTTTTCTCTTTCTGTCTCTTTCAGACGCTTTTTAATATCTTCATAAGCAGTGACAAGGGCAAAATGTGAAGCAACTGATTCTTCTCCTGAAAACACTGGAATAGGAAATTGTCCATCTTGTCTGTGATGAGTATCCGCTTTTTCATGGTTCAGGATATCAATGTCATCTTCAGCTAGTTCATCCATGATAGCTAAATAAAAATAATCATCACAGATAGAGAAGGATATGACATCACCCATCCCCAGGCATCAACATAGTCCTTTCAGCAGTTCTAGGAAGGTTCCACACTCAATGACTTTCAGAAAGCCAACACTAATAGCCAGATGGTTGCAAAGAATACAAATCCTTCTATTCCCCAAATTTAGTCAGAACTGAAGAAGCCTTTTGAAAAGGACCAGTGAGAAGTCTTTTGAAAAAGACCAATGGGATAACTATGATCTGCATAATTGTGAATCTCCATAGACATATATAGGAATCTTTTCTCCAAAACAGCTAAGTTGAGAGAAAAAAATTGTTTCAGTAAGCCCTTTCACATCTAGGGTGGATTTGAACTTAAATCTCTTCTATTTAGCACAACATCTTGTTTACTATGTCTTTCTGGCTGTTTTGGTGATGACCATGTTAATTATATATTTCCTTCAGAAACGATATCTAAATTATTGTCACCAATGGTTTTGCACTGGGTTTTTATTTTGGTAAGCAACCCAGAATCACCATGTATTAGATGTGTTAGTCATATAAATTTTCTTGAAAAAAATCTTAGACTGTATAAATGGAAAAACTGAATATTCAATTAATTAATTGAGATAGCTGATGATGACTGACTTTTTGAAGAGCATTTATAAAAAGGAACATTATAAGTATCTAAAAGTGATCCTTTCAGAGAAAAGATACAAATCAAAGAGTTATGTTTGAAAATATATTAGAAGAACAAGTATTTTCAAAATTTTACAGAAAGATATAAACTTATTACAACAAATTTATCTTTATTTAGCACCAGAAGGTAAGCTGAATCTTGTTCATCCAATTCTGGCTGTTTAAGTTACCTTTCTAGGGTCTCAGATTTTTTTCAACAAATATAATAGTTTTTAAAGCTATTAGTTCAGTGAGAAGGTGCTGCCATTTTGGTTTCTATCTCTTTTATTAGAAACCAAAGGAGGAGATATAGATAGGAATAGAATTCTTTACTGGCCAAGTGTGATTGAACACACAAGGAATTTGTCTTTGGTGCATATGCTCTCAGTGTACATTTTTTTTAAAGATACATTTGTCAAGAATCATGAGGTACCACACTTAATTATTGTCATAGGGGTCAAATAAGCAATGAGGAAACAATCAATATTAATAAAAATCTTAAGAATACAAGCAACAAGTTACAGTCATAAGTTGGAGGAAATGGGTGATAGGAATGATGAGAAAAAAGAGTAAGAGTAGTGCAGACTTAAATAATTTGACACTGTTGAGGGAATTATTTGTTTAGCAGAGTGATGGAGTTCGAGGGGAAACAGTTCTTGTGTCTAGTTGTCAATGTGCAGTGCTCTGTAGTGATGTTTTGAGGGCAGGAGTTGAAACAGTTTATGTCCAGGATGCGAGGTAAATATTTTCAAAGCCCTCTTTTTGACTGGTGCAGTATACAGGTTCTCAATGGAAGGCAGGTTGGCAGCAATTGTTTTTTCTGCAGTTCTGATTATCCTCTGAAGTCTGCGTCGGTTTTGTTGTGTTGCAGAAACAAACCAGACAGTTATAGAGGTGCAGATGACAGACTCAATGATTCTTCTGTAGGACTGTATCAGCAGTTCCTTGGAGAGTTTGAGCTTCCTGAGTTGGTGCAGAAAGAATATCCTTTGTTGTGATTTTTTGATGATGTTTTTGATGTTAGGTGACCATTTTAGGTCTTGAGATAAAATAGAATCTAGAAATTTGAAGGTCTCTACTACTGATACTGTGTTGTCTAGTATTGTGAGAGGTGGTAAAACGAGAGGGTTTCTCCTAAAGTCTATCATCATTTCTACGGTTTTGAGTGTGTTCAGTTCTAGATTGTTCCGGTCGCCCCACAAGGCTAGTTGTTCAACCTCCCATCTGTATGTGGTTTCATCATTGTCTCTAATGAGACCAATCACTGCAAACGTCAGTAGTTTAACAGATGGATTGTTTGAGATGCAGTCATTAGTGTGTAGACAAGTGGTGAGAGTACACAGCCTTGGGGGAGCCATGTGCTAATTGTACAGATATCTGATGTGTAATTGTACTTCAGCTGTTGCTCCCTGTCTGTTAGGAAGCTTGTAATTCACTTACAAGTGTGTTCAGGTACCACTAGCTGATTTAGTTTAGTTAAAAGAATATCCAGTATGATGGTGTTGAATGCTGAACTAAAGTCTACAAAGAGGACCCTAGCATAAGTCTTTGGAGATTCAAGATGTTGTAGGATGTAGTGCAGAGTGAAATATACAAACTAAAAAAGCATTCCAGTAATTCCCAAGTCTTCCTATATAACGGAGAAACTTAAAAGAACCAAAGTTAGTTTTAAAATATTAAAAAATAATTAGGGATGAGTCAATTAAATTGTCTTAAGTCAAATTGTCTTGTTAAAATAACAAATGAGCCCAGGTGGCGCAGTGGGTAGAGTGCAGTACTGCAGGCCACTAAAGCTGACTGCTAGATCTGCAGGTCGACAGTTCAAATCTCATCACCAGCTCATGTTTGACTTAGCCTTCCATCCTTCCCAGGTGGGTAAAATGAGGACCCAGATTGTGGCAACAGGCTGGCTCTGTTAAAAAGTGCTATTGCTAACATGTTGTAAGCCGCCCTGACTCTAAGGAGAAGAGTGGCATAAAAAAACTGAATAAATAAACAAATAAATAAATATTAGAATAACACATATGTTGAAGCATTTAGATAATAGTACTGATGAGGTAATTCCTTAAAATTAAGCTTTGGATATTCATTCATACATCTCTAGCTTTCAATTCCACTCTTGGTTACCATATATTCTCACTCATTATAACTTCCTTCACGTTATGGGAAGTATACCCAGTGGGTTCCTACTGGTGCAGTCCGGTGCACTATTCCGGTAGTGGCCCACTGATTAAGCAATTTGGCCGTGACGGTTCCAGTGCTGACTTTTCCACATCCTGCGCATCGTCATCTTTTTTTCTAATTATGTGTGATTTTTCAGCTCTCTGAGCATGCGCCAAAGGAAAACTGTCCCTCTGCGCATGTGTGGAAGCAAAATTGCGCTAGGGGATGCGTGCGAGCGAAACATCACGATGTGCACGCAGCACATTAATAGGAAGGTAAGAGGAATCCACTTCTGTTGCCAGGGACCTCAAAGCACCAGAAGCTCAGAAAACAATGCTAAGAGACTCAAACAAGCCCTTCCTTCTTTAAGAAAACCAAGAAGCATCAGTGAAAGAAAAGTACAGAGCAGCCCTGCTAACAGAGCTGACAATAGAAATACTTAAGTAGAACCATTAAGATAAAGGGAGTCAGGATAACTCACCTGGATCTCCCTTTTTCCTCTTTCCTGGCAGAATTAACCCTCAGGATAGAAAAGACAAAAGATCTTTGACTAAGATTAACCCAGGAAAACAAAACCCAGGGCAATCAGAAACCCAACAAAACCCACCAAGCTGCAGGAGTTTCAAAGGAAAATTAAGAATAAAAAGCTCAGAGTCACACTTCCAGGAATGCTTGAGCTGTGATACTACTCTCTTGTCTTCCTGAATTAAAGGATCCCTTTTCTGGCAGTTGCTTCCATGTCTATTTCTGCTCAGCATCAGTGACTGCTTCTCAGCTGGGAAGGAACCAACGAAATTTCTTCCAACAATTCCAAAAGTGAAAAGGCAGAAAAACTTTGCCCATTCCTTTTGTCAAATACATGTAGTTTTTGACCACATTGGGCCTGGCAGCTCAGTCATTAAGCGAAGCTATCACTAAGTAAAATCACAACTGTGTTTAAGATCTTGCTTTAGCTCTCCTTTGCTTTACAGACTTATAAAGATCATAAATGTAAAGCATTGGTTGCAGTTATTTTTTTATCACCATGGTAACCGCAGTCACTAAACAAGACCATTACTAAATGAGGTATATCTGTATTCTAAACTGAGTGCTTATCCCAACCTATAACATATTCTGCAAAGCTTAACTATACCTATTCACAAACAGCACTGATAGTTTCTTGCATCTTTCCTTTGAAATATATATTGCTACTGGCCAAGTTTTATAAATTGAACAAAAGGGTATCTTATCTGGTCTGATTATCCCTGATAACTTCAATGAATAGATAGCCTATTTCCCTTTTTGAAATGCTGTCAGATATTTTTCATTCTATTTTTCCTTATTCTTTCATTAACAATCAAATTGAAATAACAAAGATTCAATTCTAAGTACAGTACATGCAAGGACAAGGATTCTTGTGACCTCAACACACCATTTCAAAACTGAAAGTTCTAGACATTCACAGAGATGTTTCAAGGAAGTGTATTTATAAATCACATTTTAGATTGCTCAAATCATACAATCCTAAGCAGCTATAAATGACATATAAACAAAAGTTTTAGAGAATCTGAATTCTCATAAATAAAAGGAAAATACTTGACCTTCAGTATTTTGTGTATCAGACTAACAATCCGCAAAAAATAAATTCTCTCATTTCTGGGGGGGAAACAATTAGCGATAGTTAAGCAATTATTCTCAACATAAAGGAAAATTGTAATCCTGTGCACGCATAGAGGCAGCAAGATTTGTAAAACACAGGACTCAGTTCCTACAATACGTTTTATTAGATAAAACCCAGCACATGAATTTGCATAAAATGCCAAAGTTGGTTATAATGACCTTGCTGTACCTTACTCGCATATAGATCTCATGGTCAGTTTGTGGTTCAATAAATTCTACAAAACCAATTAGTTGGTTAATTCAATAACCAGTGCTGGAAACTCAATGGCTAAGTAAACAAAACACTGGCCAGTACTAAGCTACCCCATCTAAAATTGGGGCCACTTTTTTGCTTGGCAGAATAGGCCACGCGACCCTAGCCTTTTTCTTGGAAACCAGGGAAGAAATGCCAACAATCAGAAGGGAAAAGGCTGCGGAACGCAGAGAGTTACCTGCAGGCAGCAAGATCGCAGCAGAAGTGGGCGGGGTTCTTTCGTGTCCGTACGCACCAGTTAACAGGACAGTGTCTCTACGGGGGGAACAAGACAAGGGAGACCACTTTAACTTAGATTCCTCATCTTCTCCTCGTAGCCCAGAAGCAGATGTAATTTTAAACAAAGTTCCCCGTAGCCGCACGTTGCCTTTCTTTCTCTTTCCTTCCTTCACTCCCTCAGACTCATCAGGAATCTGACTTCCATCATCTCACATGACAGTAACGTGTACAGCGAATAACTTCCCACTTCAGTGGAGGAAATTGGTATGGGAAACGAGGCATGCCGGGATTCGTAGTCTCCTCCCTGATTTTGCGAGGCCGTAGAACTGAAACCCGCACCGGCAAATCTCTTCTGGGACAGTTCTGTTCCCGACATGCAATGGGGGGAGGGGGCAGAGAGAGAAGAAGAAGAGAAGGGAATTGTAGACCGCCCGTGCATCCGATTTTGTCGGAATACTACAAAGTTACCTCACGTGATGAGGATATGTGTTGTGAGAATACTGTTGTGAACCGCCCCGAGTCTACGGAGAGGGGCGGCATACAAATTTAATAAATAAATAAATAAATAAAATATGGTCTGTATTTCCCCTCAAAGCTATTGATCATCTATTCCATTTTCTTGCTGTGAAATAGCCACTGTCTCTTCATACCATATGCATGAATTGTACAGAAAGGTAATCAGTGTTGTCATTGCATTGAACAAAAGAAAACACTAGAATAAAAGGAAGCATCAGCATAAGTGTGAGGAAAAAAATGCCCTCAACAGTACATCTAAAATAATTGGTCTAAAAATCAAGGCAATTGACTTGACCTAAAAAGAGAAAAAATTTAAAAATAATTCTGAGGCAATATTATTATTAAAAATGCTATATTTTGTATCTGTTTTTAAGGCTAATGATACTTGGATGCTTGAGAGATTGCAATTTTTTAATTTTTTTAAAATTTATATTTATAAGCCTCCCTTCTCCAGTGGATTCAAAATTAAAAAACCCCAAACATAAAAAACATTCAAACAAAAGGCATCAGATACCACAGACAGGGCCACCATCAGGAATTTTGGGGCCCCATACAGGCTAAGTGTCTGGGCCCCCCCCGCCATTTTAAAACTATTTTAAGTCGCCAAGCCACTCCATCCCCGGGGATCATTTCACGCCAAGCGAGGCGGTCCCATAGGCCAGTGTTTCCTAACCTTGGCAACTTGAAGATATCTGGACTTTAACTCCCAGAATTCCCCAGCCAGCGAAGCCAGTTGAAGTCCAGATATCTTCAAGTTGTCAAGGTTGGGAAGCACTGCCATAGGCTATTTCAGGAACTGGGTTAAGCCGATTGTGTGGACTCGTCCAGGAGAAAGAAAGAAGTGGGAGTTCTTCTTTTCTTTCTCCTTCCTACCTTCTTCCCTCCCTCCCTTCCTTCAGTCCTTCCTCTCTTACTCTCCCCTTTCATAAGTTTCCTTGCTTTCTTCCTCTGTTCCTGTCCCTTCCCCCCTTCTTTCCTTCCTTCCCTCCCTCCATTTCTTGCTTTCCTTCTCCTTCCTCCCTTCTTTCCTCCCTCACTCCCTTCTTTCACTCCTTCCTCTTACTCTCCCCTTTCACCTTTCCTTGCTTCCTTTGCACCCTTCCTCTGTTCCTGTCCCTTCCCTCTTTCCTTCCTTCCTTCCCACCCTCCGTCCATTCATTCATCCATTCCTCTCTTGCTCGCCCCTTTTACCCTTCCTTCCTTCCTTCCTTCCTTCCTTCCTTCCTTCCTTCCTTTCTTCCTAGCTCGCCTTCGCCTTTCTTCCCTTCCTTCCAGATGGGAGTGCCCCCTCAAGACACCTGCCTGACTGCTGGTACCCTGCTTTTTCTCTCCCCTCGTCCTTTCCAGCTCCTCGCCGGTGGCTGCCGGGTGTGGGATCCCCCTCCCCTCTCCCCTCGCTAGAAAGCACATGGTTTTTTGTCAACAAGAAGGGAGAAGTGCCAAGGAGCCGTAAATAAGCCTCGCTCCGCCTGACTGATGCCAGGAGGATCTTTCTTTCCCTTGTCACTCCCACTTCTTTCTTTCTCCTGGACGAGTCCACACAATCGGCTTAACCCAGTTCCTGAAATAGCCTATGGCAGTGCTTCCCAACCTTGACAACTTGAAGATATCTGGACGTCAACTGGCTTCGCTGGCTGGGGAATTCTGGGAGTTAAAGTCCAGATATCTTCAAGTTGCCAAGGTTGGGAAACACTGGCCTATGGGACCGCCTCGCTTGGCGTGAAGTGGGAAATGATTCCCGGGGGATGGAGTGGCTTGGCAACTTAAAATAGTTTTAAAATGGCGGGGGGAGGCCAGACACTTAGGCTGTATGGGGCCCCAAAATTCCTGATGGTAGCCCTGCAGAAGGAGAAAGGAAAGGAAAAGAAGGTGAAGAAAAAGAAAGGAAAGAAGATAGAAGAAGGAGAGAATATGCAAAAAAGAAAGGGAAAGGAAAGGAAGATAGAAGAAGGACAGAAAGGGAAAGGAAAGAGAAAGAAAGCAAAAGGAAAGGGAAAGAGAAATGAAGGGGGAGGGGGAAAGGGAAAGGAGCTAGAAGAAGGACAGAAAGGGAACGGAAAGAAAAAGAAAGGGAAAGAATAAGGGAAAGGGAAAGGAATGGGGAGAGGAGGGAAAGAGAAAGGAAAGAAGACAGAGGAAGGACAGAAAGGGAAAGGGGTGGAGTGGGGCGGAAGGGCTGAAGAGCCAAGTCTCAGGATCTCCGGGATCCCTTTGGATCAGGCAGTGGGTCCCGCTGGTTCCCCCTCTGCCCAAAGGGAAGGGGTCGCCGCGGGAAGAATGCCTAGATTCGGGGGTTGAGAGGGGAAAGGGGGGTTTCATTTCAAAGCCTGATCTTAGCTGGCCTGCCCTAACTGGTGATGGGGGGGTTAAAAAAAGAGAAAAGAGAGAGAAATGGAAGGGTAGGGGTGGGCTGGTGAGGAGAGAGAAGGCAACTCGTATCCCCCTATGCACAGCTGCTCCCAGTCCAGGGAGAGGGCACAATTGAGAGGCGCCCTGGATCCTAAGCGCTGGGTTGCCTCCAAAGTAAAAAAGCTCCTTAGCTGCTGGCTGACCGTTTGATTTATGCAGCTCCAGAAGGCGGTGCTGATTGGCCACTGCAACCTGCTTGTTTCTCTCTCCTCGCCCTCCCTTTGCCTCATCCCGGTTAGCCTGCTGGCTAGCACAACAACGCATGCGCAGATAGTTTAAAAAAAACTTAATTTTTAAGAAAGATGTGGTCCTGCCGATCTGCTAAAAATGTCATTACCCCCATAGCGTTCCCTCCCCCCTTGTGGACAGCAGCTCGTGACTAGGTCTCGGGTGTTGCAGGCGGAGACGGAGGGTCACGGAAGGAGAAAGGAGGGGAAGGGGGTGGATGGGCTTCTTGCTCTGGCTGGGCCTTCACTCGCCTGTCTGCCCTGCCTGCTAGCCCCCGGGATTGGGCCGTTCTCAGGCGGCATATTCGGCTGTGGCTACGTGGCCGGCTTTGTCCCACGGGCTGGCGCTGGCAGAGGCGACAGTGACGGATTTAGGGGGGAACGGGGGCGGATAGACAGGCTTGGCTACCTCCCCCCCTTGCCTTTCTTTTCCTCAGCCAGTTCCGCGGCACCGCTGAGCAGCCCCCGGGATCGTGTTGTTCCCGGGTGCGCCTTTTTTTTTTGGTAACCCCCATGAACGGGCATCCCCTGGGGCTAGGGGGCCTCTGTTCGGCAGTCCACCCGTTTTTCTCGCGGAGTGCCCCCCCCCCGATACTCTGTCTCCTTACCTAGCCAAATTGGCGCCTCCCTCCCTCGCCGGAAGAGCTGCCCATCTAGCTGCCCCATTGCCCGGCAGGGGATGATGGGCAAGGGACGCCTCGGGGAAGGAGGGCAGGGCGGGAAGGGAAGGAGGGGGCTGGTGGGGGTTTAGGAAAGGGGAGCCCGCCGGGCACGAGGGAACGCTGGCCGCGCGGGGCTCCGAGGCCAGCCTTGCAGCTCCTCGGCGGGAGGAGCCGAAAGACACCGGGAGAGGACTAGGCTCAGCAGGAGAAGCACCGCCCCCCCCCCCCCATTATTCAATTTTCCCGGGCCCGGTACGCCCCTCCCAGTAATACCCGTCTATCGGCGGCCCTGACCACAGACATACTCAAGTCCACACTCAAGGTCTCCAGGCCTGCTGGCAAAGGAATGTTGTTGGATTTTGTTGCTTTTTTGGAGGGGGGGATAAATATTTCTTTATTTTTTCTCCAACGTACAGTAAAAACAACATAAGCAGTAAAAAAACCACAGAATCAGTGCCTAAAATAATAATAAATGATACAGTATTTCTTTGATACATTAAGCATTCAGAGAAAAAATGCTAATAATGCTTTTAATATAGACCTTTTATCCTCTTCTTTGCTAAATTGAAATTAACTGCACATGAGACATATTTCATCTACAGATAACAATATTATAAAATCTATTCCCTTATATTTCCTTTTTCTATTTATAATAAAACATAAACATCTTAACTCAATGTCTAATTTAATCCTTTCATCTCTGTGTTGACTCCTTATCCCTAGCTGCCATCAATCCTTATTTTGTCATCTGGGTCTTTAGTAAATTAAAATTAAATCATCATGTATTTCTTGAAAAGTAATTAAGAAAATTACTTCTCAATTATTTTTAGTTTCCAACCATTCATAAAAGTTTCCCCAGATCTTATAGTAATCACACTCTTCTATATTTTCAAGTTTTAAACTAAGCCTATTCATTTCAGCACATTCTGGAATCTTAAATAATATTTCTCTTTCATCTGGAATTTTATTCAGCTTCCAATTTTGGGCATATGCTATTCTAGCTGCTGTTAAAATATGTATAATCAAATTTTTTTTTCTTTGTTAAAATTTTCTGTAGAATACCTATTAAGAATATTTCTGATTTAAATTCAATAATCCTTTTCAAAATCTTTGTATCCAATGCTGAATCGCTTTCCAAAATTTCTTGGCTTCTGTGCATGTCCACCACACATGATAAAAAGCCAGGTAGCTGATTACATTTCCAACATTTCATTGATCTATTCTTAAACATTTTTGCTAATCTTTCAGGTGTCATATACCATCTATAAAACATCTTATATATATTCTCTTTATACGCTGTTGACATTGACATTTTATAATTTCTTTCCTAAATTTGTTGCCACTTATCTCTATCTATTGAATATCCTATATTCTTCATCCACTTTATCATTGTATCTTTAACATATTCAAGTTCTAAATCAATAGACAAAAAATAGCCATAAAACTTTTTTATCATATGATCATCGGAGCCAAATAAAATTTCATCTAGTTTAGTTTTTTCAAGATTTATACCTTCTTCTTTATTATCTTCGTTATATCTTGCTTGCAGTTGTTTATACGTATACCAATCAAGGTTTATAACCTTGTTTTTCTAATTCTATCATTGTTTTCAACTTTTTTGACTGTCCTATTAAATCTTTATATCTTGAAATTTTATTCCACTGTACTCTGGTGGGGTGTATTTGAGCTTCCAAAGGTGCAGTCCAATAAGGTACTCTAGAATAAAGTTTGTTTTTAATTTTTTCCAAATTTCACTTAAAGAGTTTCTAATGCTATGTCTTTGAAAGTACCTATGTATAGTCCGTTTTCCATACCATGGAAATGAGTGCCATCCTATATGTAAATCGTGCCCTTCTAAAGTCAAAAGTCTTTTGTTTCTGAGCGTTCTCCATTCTTTAATCCACCTCATTGCCTCCGCTTGATATACAAATGCCAGTTTGGAAGTCCAAATCCTCCTCTTATTCGTACATCTTGAAAACATTTTAAACTAATCCTTCGTCTTTTTCCTTGCCAAATAAATTTAGTTGTTATCTTAATCATATCATTTAGAAAAGGTTTTATTAACTTTAATTCGTATGTTTGAAAATAAGAAAAGCAATCATGGTAAAATATTTATCTTAATTAGTGCAATCCTGCCCATCAATGATAACTACAAGTTTTTCTACTTTTGCAAATCAGTTTCAATTTGTTTCTCCAATTTAATATAGTTTTCTTCCATTAATGTCGAACATCTTGCTGTTAACTGAATTCCCAAGTATTTTACCCTTTTCACTACCTCTATGTTTAAAAGTTTATTTAAATCATTTTTTTTGTTTTCTGTCATATTTTTTACAATCATATTTGTCTTCTCTTCATTGATTTTAAGTCCTGCTACTTCTCCATAATTCTAAATTCAAATTAGCAATTTTGGGCCTGAAGTAAGTGGTTTTTCCAAAATGAAAACTAAATCATCCGCAAATGTTTGCAGTTTATATTGTTCATCTCAAATTTTGAGGTTCAAAATCTCTTTGTCTGCTCTTATAGCTCTAGTCAGTACTTCTAACATCAAAATAAATAACAGTGATGATAATGGGCAGCCTTGTCTTGTATCTTTGGTGATTTTTACCTTATCGGTCATCTCTCCATTCACAATTATTCTCGCCGACTGTTTATTATAAATTGCTTCTATGACATGTAAGAACCTCGCTCCAAAATTCATATATTGTAATTGTCTATTTAGAAATTGCCAGTTTAAATTGTCCAAAGCCTTTTGTGCATCCAGAAACATCAGTGCCATCTGTTTTTCGGGGTGCTGTTCATAATATTCTAAAGTATTTAAAATTATACGCATATTGTCCTTAATTTGTCTTTTAGGTAAAAATCCATTCTGATCTGAATGTATAAATTCATTTAATTATCTTTTAAGTCTATTTGCAACAATTGATGCAAAAATATTATAGTCAACATTTAACATTTAACAAAGATATTTACTTTTTGTGTATCAAAAATATTATTTCCTTTTTTCCATTTTCTTTATATTTTAATTCTTCTTCATCCTTTAAATATTTTATCCATTTTTTTTCTCTATCTTTCCATACTTTATAAGCTAACCATCTCCCAGGTTTATTCGCCTGTTCAAAAAAAATTTCCCTTGTTTTTTAAACGAGTCTGCGGAGAGGGGCGGCATACAAATCTAAATAATAAATAAATAAATAAATAAAAAGTTTTTAGCTGTTTTCTCATTTTTCATCAAATTTAATTTGTGCTTCATCAAGTCCAAAGTTTCCTGAATTTCTAATTGTAAAGACTATTCCAGTTCCTATGTCTCCTTTCGAGATCATTTTTATATCCAAAAAATTGTGTGTTTTGATTGCTTGTATAAGTCGAAACTAAACCTCTAAAATAGGCTTTAGCCGTGTCCCAAAGAATTTGTAAGGTAGTGTCTCCTGTTTTATTCTCTTGAAAGAAAAACGCCATCTCTTTCTTTATAAATAATTGATAAATAATTTTTCTGGTAAAAATTCTCTTTAAAATTTCTCCCGGCTGGCAGCGTTTTTGTCCCGAGGAGAAGCCGCAGCCGCCACCGCCACGGGAGAAGTCGCACCCCAAGGCAGGAGGCGGCGGAGGAGAGGGGGCGCGAGGGGGCCGGAGGCACCGTGGGGAGGCAGTGGCGGCCGCAGCTCCCTTTCCTCCTACTGCCGGCACCTCCCCGCCCCCGTAGGCTGGCAGAGGGATGGGGAGCGCGCGCCCGTGGAAAAGGGTACGCAGGGGGTATTTGGGGGCATGCACGTGTGCACGTGCACAGCTTACGGGGAATGCTGACCAACGCTCTTCATTCTCTACATTAATTACCTTTGCGATTACATCACAAGCAACTGTGTCCTCTTCGCTGATGATGTAAAACTTTTCAACACCACCGATAACACAACTACTCTCCAAAAAGGCCTGAACTCTGTTTTTGAGTGGTCTAACACATGGCAACTCCAAATCTCAACTAGCAAATGCTCTGTCCTACACATTTGGAAAAATAATCTGAACTCCAAATACGAACTGAATAATCAAATTATCACAGATAACCCCCACTCAGTTAAAGACCTCGGTATAATAACAAAAGATTTAAGTGCCAAAGCCCACTGCAACAACATAGCCAAGAAGGCTTCAAGAGTTGTAAACCTAATCCTACGTAGCTTCTGCTCTGGCAATTTGACACTACTTACCAGATCTTACAAAACTTTCGCCAGACCCATCCTCGAATACAGCTCATCCGTTTGGAACCCATATCGCATCTCAGACATTAACACCATTGAAAATGTCCAAAGATACTTCACCAGAAGAGCCCTTCACTCCACTCAAAATAGAATACCCTACGAGACTAGACTTTCAATCCTTGGCCTAGAAAGCTTAGAACTAAGATTTCTTAAACAAGATCTAAGTATTGCCCACAAGATCATATGCTGCAACGTCCTGCCTGTTGGCGACTATTTCAGCTTCAACCACAACACAAGAGCACACAACAGATTTAAACTTAATATTAACTGCTCCAAACTTTACTGTAAAAATATGACTCCATAGTGTCATCCCCAACCCCCCCAACACTTTACCCTTTGATTATCCACGGTTGACCTATCCAGATTCCTAAGAGGTCAGTAAGGAGCGAGTACAAGTACACTAGAGTGCCTTCCGTCCCCTGTCCTATTGCTCTCCTATATTTTCTATACCTTTCTTCTATTCCTATATCTCTTCTTCTATTCTTTCATTGATATGTTCATTGATGTGTTCCTATATCTTCTGTTCTATTCTTTCTTAGATATATTTTACTATGAGTATATCCTCTATAACCTTCATCATGTATTTTACTATGTGTATACCCAATAAAACCCTCATTGTGTATTGGACAAAATCAATAAATAAAAATAAATAAATAAATGATTTGTCAGTTCAGCAGAGGTCTCATGTGAAAGAACTTTACAAAATATTGAAAAAATGTTTCTTCCATCATGAAGAGAGATAGGACAGGAGTTAGTTTAAGTGAATTAGAAGATTTAATAGGAGAAATAGGATTTCAATGTCCTTGGTATCCACAGGCTGGAACTCTGGATCTAAAAGACTGGATTAGAATAGGGATAGTCTAGAGTTTCCGGGTTGGCAACGTGGAGTGAAGCAGCTGCAAGGAGGATCTCCTCCCTGGGCTTGCTTTTTTCCTCCGATCTCCGAGACCTTTCGGGGCACAGTTCGCTTGGAGGGCGACGTGGAAGATGAGGGACTATCTGGGTATCGATTGTTAAAAGGCGTTTTGCAATCGGTGCGAAGGACACCCTTTCTATCAGAGGCTGGAGGCACCCGTCTTTGCTGTCAAAGTATGGCGGGTCCGAAACTCCAAGGAGCCACCGCAGAGGGAAGCAAGTGAGAAATACAGCTCTTTCCACAATTCTTTTATTTAAGATCATACTATGTACTGCATATTGAAGAACTTATTCTAGAACTTTTTATTAGAAGTTAAAGATAGAAATTCTATTATATTGCTGAAATAGACTGCCTGTAAGGAGATCTTAAAAAAAAAAAATTACTGTAGGAATCTACAAAAGCGGCGACGGTGAGATGGAAAAATCCAGCAACCCTTTTTGATCGGGTGCTGGTTAATTTGAAAATACCGATCTCCGAAGGGACTTTAAAAACTTTTTCCCAGGACACTGTTTAATTTGGATTTTTGGAACCATTGATAATATAATACTGAAGCACATAGATATTGATTTTTCCTTTGCTGGTGTGCGTGGAATCCGGAATTGAACTCAAAGATCCAATATAACAGATCGAGAGAGCAGAGGAAATATTCATCTATCCCCCTCTCTCTTTTTCCTATTTATTGAGAACTGCGGTGTTTGCAATTGGGGTGTCTGGAAGAAGGAGAAAGTAGCAAAAGTGGTTCTTTGAATATAAAAAACCTGAAAGCCAAGGGAGCCGAGTGATTTGACAAGAGGACGAGGAGAACGCTGAGAACAGAAGGGAGATTTGTTCCACAATCCACAACTTTAAGAACAGGAAGCCGGCGCTGAGGACAGCCCCAGAGACGGGGTGCAAAACAGCATAGGAACCGAGGAGTCGGAGGAGAGCCGAAACAGACAAGTCAGCACAAACCAGCAAGACCTTGTACTTTCTCTGCCCCTGAAAAGGAGGAAAGTCACACTCAGCGAACTCAAATACAATCAACCCTATAATTAACTCGTTAACTCTTTCAAAAAAAAAAATAACTGCATCTCAGAGCCGCACTTCAGAACACGTAAAGCTTTCAAAAGTCCTTGGAATAAGGACTCTTTAACAGCATGAACTACAATCAACAATCAAAGAGGGGAGAGAAGACACAATACCTCTTATACTTCACACATTTGCTTATAATTTTCTTATGATTTCTACTCTTATAATTACTCATAACTACTATACATAAGGGTATTTATATATATATAATATAGATAAGAATAAGCATTAGAACTATTTATAGTATTGTGTTAATATTTCTTTCTCATTATAATCCTCCTCTTAACATAATAAATAGATAGATAGGAATTGGAAATTGAAAGCATATTATTTGCCTAATATTTTTAAGAGTATCTTAATTGTTCTTCTTTATTTCTTTATTACTTTGGATTGCAATAAGATAGAAAACTATAGAATATTGATAAGAATTAGAACTGAACTGTATAGAAAATAAATTTATAAGTTTATAAGTTTATAAGTTTATATTTACATTGTTATTTACATTGCTATTTGCAAAGGAATTTAGAACCATTTAATTAATTACAAACTAGAAAGTTGATTGTTAAAATTTAATTAGTGAATGAAATATAGCAAGAGTTTTTAATCTGCTTAAACACTTTTCTCTCATCTCCTATGGTGATCTGGAATAGAATATTCACTATATTGGAAAAGCAAAATCAGATCATAAAAGAGATGGCTAGTTATCAACCTAAAGGTGGTAAAAAAACCACCATCACAACAAATACAGCTTCCCCTGCCTCTCAAAGGCAAATAGATGAGATGTTAAATGTAGAGAAGGAAAAAGAGAGTACATTATTGATGCAAAACATGAACAAAACTTTAACAATGCAGGAGACCATGTTGAAACTGCAGGAACTGATTACAAATAATCATGTAGAATTAAAAACGGATATACTGAGACTAGAAAATCGATTGGAATCCGCACAAGCAGAAACACAAAAAAATGAGGAAAAAATAATAACAGTAGAAAAAAGGACAGAACAAAATGAAAAAAAACTGGAACAGGTTGATCAAAAACTCATAGAATCCCACAGAGAGCTCGAAAACTCCTTGATCCAATTGGAATTAGAGAGATCATCTTACTTTCTAAGATTTCAAAATGTGGTAGAGGCAGAAAATGAAAACCTTGGGGAGATTATGACAACAATAATCTCAGGGATATTACAGACTAACAGAGAGGAAGTCATAAATGAATTAGACGAAATTTACAGAATCAATACTAATTTTGCGAGAAGACATCGATTACCCAGGGAAATACATTTAAGATTTGCTAGAAAGATCACAAGAGACAGGGTATATGCAGCCTCTAGAGAAGGGAAAATGACATATAAAGGGAGAGAACTAAATATTTTGAAACAAATCCCTAGAAAGATTAGAGAACGAAGAAGGGAATATAGAAACTTAGCCTCCCTCCTGAACAAAAAGGAAATAACATTTAGATGGATAACACCAGAGGGGATGATGGTAAAAATAGAAGGAAGGAGAGTGAAAGTCGACAATGCGGAAAAAGCACAAGAGATATACGAACGAATAACTGCCCTAGACTCCGAATTAGAAAGTGGAGATAGACTAGAATCAAGCAAGGAAGAGGATATAGACACAGAGGGACAAATAGACAGAAAGCAAGGACCAGAGGAAACAGAGAGAAGAAAGGAGAAGGAAGAAGGGGCTAAGACTAGATCACAAACGGCAGCGGCAGCAGATAAACAAAACTAGCTTTCTTGCTTCAACTTTTTTCCTCCCTAGGAGGAATACTTAACTAAATGCTTTCAGATATTAAATTGATTTCAATAAATATAAATGGCCTTAATAACAATTGTAAGAGAAAAAAGGTTTTTTCCAAACTCCTAAACCAGAAACTACAAATAATATGTTTGCAAGAGGTACATATTAAATTAGCACATAAGAAATTCTTAGAATGTACAAAATTAGGGGAATTACATGCTTCATTAGACGAAAATGAAAAAAAAAGGGGAGTGGCCACATATGTGAAGAAAGAACTAAAACCAAAAGAAATTAAAACGGATCCCAAAGGAAGATATACAATGACAGAAATTGAAATATTAGGGGAAAAAATACTACTGGTGAACATATATGCCCCGAATCAAGAGTTAAAACAATTTTATAAAAATATACATCAAATTTTGCTTGAAACTAATTATATAAACATTTGTATGGTAGGAGATTACAACGGAATTGTAGACCCAAAAATGGACCACAAAGCAGGGGGGAAAAGTAAACTGAAAAGACCCACATTACCAAACACGTTTAATAAAATGACTGAAGAATTAGATTTAACAGATATGTGGAGAGTGAGACATCCAAAAGACAAACAATTTACTTTCCACTCTGGACCACACCACTCATTATCAAGAATAGATATGGTTTGGCTAAGCAAAAGATTACATAAATCAATAAAATCCCTGGAAATAGAACCTAACACCTGGGCAGATCATAATCCAATTACTATAACTTGGCAAGGAACAAAAAAAGGTTATAAGAGATGGTCATTGAACACAAATTTACTACACGATGAGAAATATATAAAGATGATTAACAGAGAAATAAAATTATTTTTAGAAGAAAATAGGAAACAACCCACTACAACACAAATACTGTGGGACACACTAAAGGCATACACGAGAGGAATAACAATATCATATGCAGCCAAAAAATCAAAGGAAGAAAGAGCAGAACACAACTACCACACAAATAGAATAGTAAATTTGGAAAAAATCCTCCAACAAGACCCCACAAATAATCAAACAATAAACCTACTAAGAGAAGCCAAATATAAAATAAATACTTTAGAACAACAAGAACTTGCCAAAGATATAAAATATTTAAAACAAAAGCACTTTGAATCGGCCAACAAACCGGGTAGATGGCTCTCGCAAAAAATTTAAAAAGCGAGAAGCGATAAACTAATCTATCACTTAGAAGATAAAAACGGAATATTAGAATACAATGAACAGCAGAAAAAAGAAATAGTGAAAGATTACTACCAAAATTTATATAAAGAGGAATAAGTAGAAAGCACTAAAATTTCCAAATATATAAATGAGAATAATATACTAAAGATAGAAGAGCCAGATAAACAACTTTTAAACATGAAAATAACTCTACAGGAAATTCAATTGGTCTTAAAAAAACAAAAAAATAATAAAACGCCAGGACCAGACGGACTTCCAGGAGAATTTTATAAATATAATAAAGAATTATTTGAACCTATACTACTAGAAATTTACAACGAAATCCTGGAACAAGCTAAAATCCCGAATACTTGGAGGGAATCATATATCACAATGATACCTAAAGAAGGCCTGGACAAACAAAAAATAAGAAATTACAGACCAATATCCTTACTAAATGCGGATTACAAGATTTTTATGGCAATTCTCTCAGAAAGATTAAAAAATATATTAAATAAAATAATCAGCCCGGACCAAAACGGATTCCTACCTAACAGACAAATTTCAAATTGTACGAGGACAGTCCTAGATATCATAGAATACTGTGAAGTCCATCCAGGAGAACAAGTAGCCCTGGCATTCCTGGACGCACAAAAAGCTTTCGATAGCGTCAACTGGTAATACTTAATAGCTGTAATTAAAGAATTGAAACTGGGAACCAAATTCGAAAATATCGTTAAAAATACTTATACAACACAATCAGCCAGAGCAATAATCAACAATGACATGACGGAACTAATTTCAATAGAAAAAGGGGTAAGACAGGGATGCCCAATGTCCCCTTTGTTATACATATTAACCCAGGAAATACTACTAAACAAAATTCGACTAAATAATGAAATAAAAGGAATTAAGATAAAAGATGAAGAATACAAATTACAGGCATACGCAGACGATATTGTACTTTTCCTAGAAGATCCTATAAGATCTGCCCCAGAATTAATCAGAGAAATAGAAATTTGTGGGGAACTCTCAGGACTAAAAATTAATAAGCAAAAAACGATGCTTATGACAAAGAATATGACTATAAAACAAATTTAAAAATTGGAAAAAATTACAAATCTACAAACCACAAAAAAAATTAAATACTTAGGACTAATACTATCAAATAAAACTTCATCTCTTAAAAAAGATAACTATAACAAACTCATACAAGAAACTAATAAAAACTTAGAAAAATGGAAAGATTTGCAACTATCCATGTTAGGTAGAATCGCGGTGATTAAAATGGACATCTTACCCAAATTCCTCTACCTTTTCCAAACTGCCCCTATTAATATCGAACAATTTTTTTTTAAAGAGATTAATAAAACTTTTTCAAAATTTATTTGGCAAAATAAAAAACCCAGAATTCAACTCAGATACCTCCAAGACACCAAAAACAGAGGAGGATTAGGACTCCCCGATCTGAAACAGTATTACACTGCAGCGTGCCTAACATGGCTAAAAGAGTGGATTAATCTTACTAATAAAAGAATACTGGTACTTGAGGGCCATGATCTACAGTTGGGGTGGCATGCCTATTTATGGAAAGACGATAAACAAAAACAAACTGTCTTTAACAAACACATGATAAGAAAATCTCTCCTTAAAACCTGGTATGAGACTAAAAGAAAATTTTACAACAAAATTCCTAGATGGCTATCTACCATGGAAGCCATAGTATATCCGAATTTAATAGACCCTACCAAGACCATAAAATATAAAGATATTTTACATCCAAATGGAGAAATTAAAACTAAACAAGAATTGGAAATACAAAATTATAGGATGGACGAGTGGACATATATGCAAATAAAATCAAGATATAATAAGGATAAACAAATACCAGGTATAGCAAATTCCACCCAAACTCTAGACAAGATCTTAACAGGAAACGCTGAAAAACAGATAACCAAACTATACCAGATTTTACTAGAACACGAGAAAGAAAAAGAGATGATTAAAAATCCAATGGTAGCCTGGGAGAAAAACCTACAAAGAAAAATCCATATAGCAGAATGGGAGAAAACATGGAATACGATAACCAAAATCACCCTATCATCAGCCTATAAAGAAAACTATTACAAACTATTTTACAGGTGGTATCTACCACCGGCAAGACTTGCCAAAATTTACCCAGCACTACAAAATGTATGTTGGAAATGCAATAAAGAAAAAGGAACTTTCTTCCATATGTGGTGGTCCCGCCCTAAAATCCAAAAAATTTGGGAAACAATTTACAAATGGTTAAAGGAAATCACGAAGGAGGAAATAGAGTACTCACCGGAGGGGATGCTACTCGGAATTTGGAAAAAATCTTACTCGAAACAAACCCTTTTTTTAGTGACTCACATAAATACAGCTACAAGAATTGCAATTGCGCAAACATGGAAGAACAAACAGACCCCCAATATAAATTTAATAATAGAAAAAATATATACATGTGCAGAAATGGATAAATTGACAAACCTACTTAAGGGAAACAGAATCAACGAAACTAAAAGCATGTGGAACAATTGGCACGAGTGGATTCAAAGGAAAAGATTTGTATAACCTTATACAAAATAGCAGTACAAACCTTAAAAAAAAAATGAAAATACCATTTGAATGTTTTTACCCTGTTTTGCATTGCATAGTATTAAGTTAATAATATCCATATAACAACTGTAACCGGTAAAAAAGTTGGATAAGACCTGTAAACTGTATAAACAAATTGTGATATATGTATCTATAAAACAATAAAAAGATTTGCAAAAAAAATAAATAGAATAGGGATAGTCTAATACACATTAACAAGCACGTTTATACAGCATTTATTGTTATGGCAGAAATGCAAGAAAGCTGTAGAAAGTACGGGGAAACAAATTTTCTCAACTTCTTTCTTTGCTTCCCAAGGCAAATGAATTTCCTTCTCTCCCCCTCCCTTTCAGCTAACTTTGCCTGCTACCGGTATCAATTTGTGGGTGCCCGTAGAGCTCAGCTCCCAATCTGTGCAGCCGTCCACCTTTAATTCAGGAATGGATGCCACAAGTTTTGTTAAAAGCGCAGTTCACACAGGATTTAAAGAGAAACAACCAAAAGGAACTCTCACAGGAGAAAAAATTAGTAAAAAAATCTTCCTACTTCTCTCATACTGTCTTATAATACTTTGCAAATAGTACCATCACATGAATCTTCTCCAGTGGTAAAAAATACTGGTCTGATTCAAAAAATGCAAGAGGAAGAATTAGAAAAAGATCAGGGCTTTGATTTTGATCAAGAAAATGCTGAAATTTCCATTGATGCAGCATCAGGTTTACAGGTTTCTTCTGAAAGTACCTTTAAGGAATTTCAGAAAGTTTCTTCTGCTAGCAAGGCAAATGTTTTTTCAAACAAACAACAGAAACCTAAGGAAACATGCACTCATTTCGTTAATCGTTCGCAAGATGCTTTAAAGACTCAAACTGATAACCAAAAAGCACAAATTGCATTAAGTTTACTAAAGAAAAGGCTACTTCTTAATACAAAAAAGATATCTTAGATTTAGGCAAGAATCCTGCAATGGTTAAAATGTATCCAGGTTATCAAGCAAATAGAGGCAATATGAGAAGCCAGAAGGAAAATTTTACAACAGTAGTAGGCAGGAACATTTTAAGGAAGAATGCAGACTTGCCAGAGATAATAATTTTCAGAAATGTTTCATGTTTGGACTAACCTAAATTTGTTTCCAAATGACTAAAACAATTAATGATGGATAATTTGAAAGAAAGATTTTTACCATACCTTTTTATGTGACACCAGGGCCGCCATCGGGAATTTTGGGGCCCCATACAGCCTAAGTGTCTGCCCCCCCCCCACCATTTTAAAACTACTTTATTTTGCGACATACCAATTATGTATTAAATTTATCTTTCACAAAAAAAATTTAAACCCTGCCACTACAACAAGGTACACTTGTTTGACAGATTAATAATATGAGTCATTTTGTTAAATCTTTTGGTCAAGCAGGAATCCCAAGTGCAGGAAGATCTCCATATTGTCAAAAATACAATACAGTAACATTGTCAAAAATGCAATACAGTAATTCTTCAGATCTGAGAGTCCCAAAACTCAGAGACACTCATGTCTCATGTCTCATGTAGCCAGTTTCTTTCCATCCAGATCAATACTCTCATTCAGATCCATATTCTCCAGGCTCTGGGTAAACTCTTAAATTGCATCATTTGTCCAGCCTGCCCTTTCCATTAATAAAATAGAGTTCAAGAAAACCTTTGAAAAAAATAATATTTTTAACTTGCAACATCTACAGAGTATATGTGTGTTGGGGATGAGGTTAAAATCTACAAGATGATGGTGCAGGTTAACTCTTTTGCTATGTGTCAATGCTGCATATATATACAAAAGGGACAGAACTTAGATTGTGACAACCCCCACAATCCACTCAGCACCTTTTAATCCCAACTGAAGCAAATCAGATCAAAGCAGTTGCTTTTAAAGACATCATATTAAAAGGTTCTGACATTTTAGAATGTCCAGCTTTACTTACATTCCACTAGTCCACCTGGATGGGCATAGCCAATACATCACTCACTTCCACCAGTCGCATGACCCCCAAGCCACACCTACCCAGCTGGTCATTACGGCAGAGAACCGGTTGTTAAAAACCATCAGGAACCACAAAACCCTTTTGACATCTCTATCTCTGTCCCCCTTCCCCTCCCTCTCCCTCCCTCTCTGTATCTCTCTGTCCTTGCCCTGGCTGCTTCTCCATCCCCCACCATTGACTTTATCTTCTCAGGCCAGGCAAAGAGTAACTAAGAGGGGAGGGCGAAGGGTGGGGTCAACCAGTGGTAGGATCATCCAACAGGGAGCCAGAGCAGAGGACCCAAAGAGCCCCATGCGGCTCTGGAACTGCAGATTGCTGATACCTGTCCTAGATTTAGAGTCTTAAGCAAGGGATGGAATATCTTTCTGGATGAATTCTGGATTGCTTCTTCAGATACTTCCTGCAAAGCAACATGATCTCAGTAGACAAGACTAGGACTCTTGCATTTGATAGCCTATGGTCAGATATAATCTGCCCCAGGAAAAAGAGCCTAGGTTTTAAATCAAGAAGCTCATGGCCTCTTTCTAGCCCTACTCTTATATCCTTATCTCTATATAGACTAACAATAAATGTCTACCAAATTTTCAATAAAGATATTTAATTGTCCATAAATATTACTGTCATTTTTCCTCCTGTTTATGGATGGATGGAATTTATTTATTTATTCAATTTTTATGCCGCCCTTCTCCTTAGACTCAGGGCGGCTTACAACATGTTAGCAACAGCACTTTTTAACAGAGCCAGTGTATTGCCCCCACAATCCGGGTCCTCACTTTGCCCACCTCGGAACTATGGAAGGCTGAGTCAACCTTGAGCCGGTGATGAGATTTGAACCGCTGACCTACAGATCTACAGTCAGCTTTAGTGGCCTGAGTACAGCACTCTACCTGCTGTGCCACCCCGGCTCTACAGTATATACAGACTATATATGTTATATTGTACCAACATGCCCCATTTAAATATTTACTGAAAACACCATTAAAAATTAATATGAAACGTTCTAAAAAGCAGATATAATTGATGCCCAACCTTGAAATACAATAAAGGACTTGTTTTAAATATAAACACACACACATCCTTTACTGTTTCAAATTACAAAGTAATATTTGAAATACCTAACGTTTTAAAAAGAACCCCATGCATTTCACATCTTACACTACATAGAACCAAGCTGGCCCTGGAGAAGACTCTACAACTGGGACTTACTAGGAGCTGAAGCAAAGACTTTTTGATGCCCTGCAATTATTTCTGCCTCTGCCACATCTGTTCTGGCTATCGTTTAAGGGACAAAAAGAATCATAAGAAAGCAAAAGTAAAAGTTTGAACTATATAAATACCAAACTATCATCCATATCAAGCCCAATTTAACAATTTCCATATATTGACTTGCACAGAGCAAAACAAGAAAGGGACAACAGTATCAACCAAAGGCAGTGGCCCAGCTGTCAAGCCAAAACCCTGATCAAGTACGGTAATTTACGGCTGTAATTGCACCAATCAGCAAAGCTTTCTGGTTCTGGATGCAAATGAGGCTTTGCTAAACCCTAAAGAGAATGTTATCCTTTGCCCCCAGGTGACTCCATAAAAGAAAAAAATATTGGGGGGTTTTCAAATCCAACTTTAAAGACTTCATGGAGTAAATTACATAGTTTTCTTAGTAAAATTATGGAAGCAACTTGACCTCTTCCAGAATGTGTGTGGGCATGTCTTTAATTCCAGTCTAATTCTACTCTTTTATAGATTACAGTATTGACAAGATGCAGAGTAAAGTATCTCTTTCAAATAGTAAGCAACAACAAAGATCTGAAGATTCAAATCTGGTATTTTCCCTTCTTATTTTTAATTATAAATCTCCCAAAGGTTTGGGGAATCAAGTGGCCTATAAATTATAATTAAATTCTAAATAACAACCTCAATCAATAGATGCCTAATCAAATGCCCCAAATTCCAAACTATTTCAAGAAACTATCATGTCTAATAAGCAGTAATATTACATTTCTATATAAACCTTAAGATTCTTATGAGTTATCCTGAGGATAATTCAGGTTATGTGATGAAGCAAACAGAAGCTTGAAATTCATGAAGTACCATCAAAATGACTCATCTTAAAACGTACAAACTTTCCTGAAGTGGATCCTACTTACTGATACACCTAATAATGATGAGATCAATTACAGGACAATTTTAAATACCCTTTTGGTTACTTTTCCATCCTGAAAGACCAAATCCCTATCATCTACGGATGATAATAAGAGAGCAAAAAAGATAATAAGAGAGTAAAAACCGAGAGTAAAATAGGGATGATAATAAGAGAGTAAAATGAAATAGATTTTCTTTTGAAAGAATCAGGGTTGAAAGTTTAAAAAAATTCTTCTACAAGTAGTCCACGATCTACAACCTCAACTGAACCCAATTTTTTTGTTGCTAAGTGAAAAATTTGTTAAATGAGTTTTGCCTCACTCTCTTGCCACAGTTGTTAAGTGAATCACTGCAGTTCTCCTCTCCCTGTACTGGTCAGCCAGCCACCCTGCCTCTTCCTACAAGACTTTGACCAGGCAACTCCTGGTGGCTCTTTTCCTCATCCAGAGGCTGCTGCCATCCCTTTTCGGGGGAGGCCGCACCTTGTGTGTCTTCAAAGGCCAGCGGATAGGGAGCTCGCTCCCTGCATTCCTTCCTTCCTCCTTACCTGTAAGCTTACCTGTGAGGTAGTCCCGAAGGTTTAAGTTTAAGTTTAAGTTTAATCAGATTTGTATGCCGCCCCTCTCCGCAGACTCGGGGCGGCTCACAGCAATAGCAATACAAGGTAAAACAAATCCAATATTTAAATTAATTTAAAAAAACCTACAAGTTAAAACCAATCATACACACTAGCGTACCATACATAAATTTTATAAGCCTAGGGAGAAGGAACATGTCAATTCCCCCATGCCTGACAACAGAGGTGGGTTTTAAGGAGCTTACGAAAGGCTAGGAGGGTGGGGGCAACTCTGATATCTAGGGGGAGTTGGTTCCAAAGGGTCGGGGCCGCCACAGAGAAGGCTCTTCCCCTGGGCCCCGCCAACCAACATTGTTTAGTTGACGGGACCCAGAGAAGATCCACTCTGTGGGACCTAACTGGTCGCTGGGATTCGTGCAGCAGAAGGCGGTCCCTGAGGTAATCTGGTCCGGTGCCATGAAGGGCTTTATAGGTCATAACCAACACTTTGAATTGTGACCGGAAACTGATCGGCAACCAATGCAGATTGCGGAGTGTTGGTGTGACATGGGCGAATTTAGGAACGCCCATGATAGCTCTCACAGCTGCATTCTGCACGATCTGAAGTTTCCGAACACTTTTCAAAGGTAGCCCCATGTAGAGAGCATTACAGTAGTCGAGCCTCGAGGTGATGAGGGCATGAGTGACTGTGAGCAGTGACTCCCGGTCCAAATAGGGCCGCAACTGGTGCACCAGGCGAACCTGGGCAAACACCCCCCTCGCCACAGCTGAAAGATGTTTCTCTAATGTGAGCTGTGGATCGAGGAGGACGCCCAAGTTGCGAACCCTCTCTGAGGGGGTTAGTGACTCCCCCCCCAGGGTGATGGACGGACAGATGGAATTGTCCTTGGGAGGCAAAACCCACAGCCACTCCGTCTTATCCGGGTTGAGCTTGAGTCTGTTGACACCCATCCAGACCCCAACAGCCTCCAGGCACTGGCACATCACTTTGCCGACTGGCACTGCTTTGCCGACTGGACAAGGGGTGGAGATGTAAAGCTGGGTATCATCTGCATACTGATGATACCTCACCCCATGCCCTTGGATGATCTCACCCAGCGGTTTCATGTAGATATTGAAGGTGCTTTCTTCCCCACCACAACCACCACACAAGAGGCAATTAACCAGCCTTCCTGTGGTCCCCCCCCTTTTGAAGACGTTTTGCTTCTCCTCCAAGAAGGCTTCTTCAGCTCAAGCCACAGCAGAAGAAGCTTCTGGGAGGAGAAGAGAAGCGTCTTGAAAGGCAAAAACCCAGTTACCGTAGTAGGGAGAAAGCAAAAAGAGCGCCTTCAGGACACAAAAAACCCCGACCTGAATGATTCGAAGAACCTCCGTAGGTGTATATATAATATACCTGTGAGGTAATTCGTCCACTTGTACAGGACACCTTCCATCATTCAGAAGAGCCGCCGCGCCCGGCGCACCATCCTGCTCGGCCTCCTGTTCCTTCGAGAGCGGCGGGCAAGGCCAGCCCTCCCTCGCGCCCCGCAAGCGGCGGCGGTGACAGCAGAGCAGCAGCGGGAGGAGGCGGAATCTGCGATGGGCATGGAGGGCTGAGAGGTTTAGCTCAAAAGGCAGCCGCCGCCGCCGCCGCCTTTGGAACCCAAGGCTGTTGTGAGAGACGTGGCTGCCCAGGCGGGATTGCAGGCAGCCGGCAAAAGAGGGAGGGTACAGTCTGCATGTGCAAGGACTTGGCGCCAGGAGGCCGGCCGGCAAGGGCGGGCCCCCTTAATTGTTCAATTTGGCCGAGCCCTCCCTCTTTTGCCGGCTGCCTGCCTCACCTCACCAAAGTAAAAGGCCTGCCTCACCTCACTAAAGGCTGCCTGCCTCACCTCACCAAAGTAAAAAGAGGGAGGGTACAGACTGCGCATGTGCAAGGAGCTGCTGACTGCGGGCCCCCCTAATTGTTCAATTTGCCCGGGCCCGTGACGGGACTCCCAGTAGTACCGGTCTATCGGCGGCCCTGTGTGACACGGATGAAGAGAAATTTGCTTTCCCGGTACAGTGATACCTTGTCTTACGAACGCCTCTTCATATGAACTTTTCGAGATACGGACCCGGTGTTTAAGATTTATTTGCCTCTTCTTAAGAACCATTTTCACCTTACGAACCCAAGCCCGACTGCATGGGCTCTCTTACTGTGTGTGCGCTCTCTTACTGCTGCAGGTATTCCACTACCTTGTGACTGCCACCGCCGGGATTTCCCATTTGCTTGCTGCCCCCGCCAGGATTCCCCACCTCCTTTTGCTTGCACCTGCAGTCCCGAGGCAGGGAACGCTGGAGCTGCCCCATTTCCCTGCCACTAGCCCTCTGCTTCCTCTGCTCCCTGCAGCCGCCCTATCCTGCTGCCAAAATCCATCCTAGCCTACCACTTCCTTTGCCCCATCTCACCGCCAAAATCACCTCTCCAAAAGCTTCCTATACCACCCCAAATCACCTCCAAAAGCTTCCTATGCCACCCCAAATTGCTCCCAAAATCACCCCTCCAAAAGCTACCTTCACTGTCCCAAATCGCTCCCAAAATCACCTCTCCAAAAGCTTCCTATACTGTCCCAAATTGCTCCAAAGTCTTCCAAAATCATCTCTCCTTTCAAAATGCCTCGTTTCTCCTTGCTGCCTTTCTTCACTCAATTTGCCTTCGTTAGGACTTTGATTTGGAGTGGCATAGTAAGTGTTTGCCTCGTTTCTCTCTCTCTCTCGCACACCATGCCAGCAACTGCAGCATCAGGCAATCACCATGGGGCGGCGGTAGAGCGGTCAGCTGCGAGCAGGAGCTCCAGGGCAAAGGCACTGATGGCTGCTGGACCTGTTGCTGAATACCGTACATGCTGCACTGGGCATGGGCACAGGGCTGGCACCTCCGTCTCGGCCTAGCCAACAGGCCAGTGCCAGCCGCACACCCATGCCCAGCGCAGCATGTACGGCATCTAGCAACACGTCCAGCCGTCGCCGTCGGTGCCTCCGTCCTGGAGCTCCCACTTACAGCCGCCGCCCCGCGGCTACTGGCACCCTCCCGCTCCTGCTGCTGGCGCCCTCCCGACGGGCCCCAAAGCTCACCTGCCGTGAAGAAGGAAGGTGCAAAGAAGGAAGCTCAGTTTCCGGTCTCACAACTTTTTGTTCTTCGCGCCCTCAGCTGAGCTTCCTTTTTCGCGGTACACCTGACCATGTCTCAGCACTGGTTGAAAAACACTGGTGGCTTTCCACAGGACAGTCACGCTTTTAAATGATTTGTCCCATGTCCCACTAGGTTTCCCAATTTTCCCAATCAAAATGTCCCAATTTTGGAATGGAAGAGCAGGACGGGCAGCGGCTGGGGGAGAGCAGGAGGTGAGCCGAAATCCACAAAACTTAAAAAGTTAACAGAACAACAAGAGTTGGAAGGGACCTTGGGGGTCATCTAGTCCAACCCCCGCACAAGCAGGAGATCCTACCCAATTTTCTAACCAATAGGGGTCCAGTCTCTTCTTGGAAGCCTCCAGGGAAGAAGCTCCCGCAAAACCTACGAAGGCAAGTTCTCTCCCACCGGTGGATTGTTGCCAAAGCTGCCAAAATTAAATCTGGAATCCAGAAACCTCGCGAAAAGCAAATTCATGGGTGGGAAATCTTTCCAAGGCAAGACTGCATGGACTCAGGGGGATCCCCTCTCGCCTGCATCTCAGGGGCTGGGATGGGGGCGCTAAAAATCCACTGGAGTAAGGATCATGCATGACTGCACCCACCCACCCATTGCGATGGACGAGACCCCCACACGCCGCTTTCCAAGTTCCCAACTGGGTGTAAACTTCTCCAGGCTTACCAGCTCAATGGGGCGCGCTTGGGGGGTCCTCCGGCTGCTGCCGCCCCCAACCTCGCACTCAACTCAGCCTGTCCGGCTTCAGGGCGCAGTGCAGGGCAAGGCAAGGCAGGCAAGGACTTTTTAAGTGGAGCAGCTGCGGGTGGGAGACACCCCCCCAGCGTGCCCAGATAGGAACCTTCCCCCTTCCCTCTCTGCCACCGCCCTCCTTCCCAAGCAGGGCAAGAAGAAAAGGGTCTCTTGAGGAGATCCAGATGGCTCGGGGTAGAGGGTGTCCCCCGAGCTGAGCTGGGGGACACCTTACAAATGCCCTACTTCAGCTTTAACCACAACAACACATGAGCACACAATCAATACAGCTCAGCCCCTGCCCCACCTCGCTGCTGCCACTGCCACTTCGCCTCGGCTCGCTGCTGGCCTGCCATGGCCCCAGGGCCAGACCTGAAAGGAGGGCAGCTGGGGCTTCGCCTTTGCTGGGGCTGGAAGACGTGAGCCAGCAGGGGCTGTTGGCATCGGAGCGCCTGCCTTGGCACTCACCCACCCAGGCCCTCGCCATCCCCCGGGGAGTTGGGCTGGCCCCTGCACTGCCGCCAGTCGCCTCCTGCAGGACCCTGGCTGGCCATGGCGATCCAGGGCATGGAGCTGTGCGCGATGGCCATTATCCTCTTCACCATGGTGTTCAAGCAGCTCAGCATCCTGAAACCCATGTCCCTGGTAGGTAAGGTTGGGGGGGAGGAAACGAGGGGCCTCTGCAACCCTTCTTGGATTGGCCTCTTTCTCTTTCTTTCCCTCCCTCCCTCCTTCCTTCTCCCTCCCTCTTTCTTTCTCTTTCTTTCTTTTATAGCAATAGCATTTAGACTTATATTCCACTTCATTGAAAAAAAGAGAGGAAGGAAAAGAGGGGGATAAAAGAGGGATGGAGAGAAAGAGAGAGAAAGAAAGAAAGAGGAAGGGTTAGAGGGAGAAATAGAAAGGGAGGAAAAGATAGAGAGAAAAGGAACGATTTTTTATTTGCTCCATATAGAGCAATTTTTTTATCAAGACCCCACCCCCCACCCTGGTCAATGGTGTCCCTCTTTAACAATGTAAAAAACTGGTCACTTTAGCATAGTGTAAAAAAATGGAAAATTGCTTGCAAGTTACACTAAATGGCAACTTGAACATAACTTGTCATAAGTTATAAATATAACTTGATGCAAACCATTTTGAACAGAGCAGATACTGAGCTCCGGAAATACGCATTAAGGTGGGAGCCTTTTGTATCACGTATGGCGCAATACCAAAATGTATTACGGATATGGGAAACTAATAACAGGACTATGAGCCTGCGCTCCTGAGTAGGATAGAAAAGCGTGGGCGACACGATTGGTGAAAACGCCTTTATGAATCAAGCCGCGGGTTAACCCCTAGGCGGGACTTTTCATATGGTTCTTGAGCCCCCTCCGCCCTCCCCCTCTCCAGCTTGTGGAGAAACAGCTTGAGACAAGAGAGTTTGGCCTATGGGCCATGATTGAAACGCAAAACGAGCTGAAGAGGCTTCGTATTGAAATGGGAGGGGAGGAGGGAGAAGCTGGGAAAAGGGAGGGCCAGAAAAGGAACTACAGTATTGTAAGAGTTAAGAAAGTCCTGCCCAGCTGTTTGCGAACTTTTTAAGATTTCCTGTTTACCCTACAGCTAGAGCGACTCGCACGTCAGAACTATCCAAGCCGCAACTAGTCTCGCTGCCTCCGCTGGGGCCTCTTTCTTTTCCCCATCCCACGTTTGCTTCAGAGCTGCTTCCAAGTCTTTCACCCTAGCCCTGAATTCCGTCGGCATCCCCTCGCCCCCAGGATTGTCTTGGCCAGGCTATTTCTTATCCCGTGTCTGCAGGCCGCTTCAGGGTGGAAGGAGATACAATGAGCTGGATTCCTAAGCACATTTTGTTGTGGATTCTTCTGCACAATACGGCTCACCCGCTGGGACGGGGAACAGGTAAATGTGGACTTTGATTACCTACCTGAGATGTCTGTTTCGATGGTCTTTCCTCCCCATCTCTCGCTCTCCGCACTTAAAAGCTTCCTAAAATGCACATGGCACTTCGAAATAACTCATTAAGTCACTATCCTTGACTTAGCACCTCCTGTGTGTGATTAGAAGTCCCCTCACCCTCAGCCAGTACGTCTATTGGTTGCATTATCAAAATCACAGCCGATCATATCACGTTTATGGAGTCTGTTTTGGACAGTTTTTATTTAGGGTTAACTTGCCTCTGCTTTTATCCAAATTTATTCTAATGTTAAACTCCATTCCCTTTCTTTTCTGAATCCTAAAGAACTCCAGTACCACTCTTAGTACCACAATTGTTTTGCTAGCTGGACATATATTTGAGGCTTGCATTTCAGTAAAATGTAGTTCAGAAGTTTTAATTTTTGCTTTTGGTTATCAGAGATAGGTGCCTTATTATGCACTTCCAGCTGTTGCCACACCTACCTGGACTTATGCATAAGTCAATTGTTCCCGATTTGGCAGTAATTACTGAGTTGAGGAGCAGTTCAACTGTATTATGTGCTAATGTTGTCTGATTCAGAAATCCCCAAATTTTCAAAACTCGAACCACGTTAATTTTGCAAATACACAAAGTAATATGTACAGAAAGAACTCTTCCTATACAAATGTAAAGGCTGCATGGCTAGTTGTTAGCAAAACACCTCCTCCCCCCCACCCCCACCCCCAGTATTTGTTACTGAAAGCAGTAGTCTGGCAAATTCATTTGTAAAATACTGATGCTAAGTATATATCAAAGTAGTGCATGAGAGTTTGGTCTCTGATCTAAAGCCTCTATGTTCTCCATTTTGCTTTCTGTCTTTTTCTGAAGTATGTCTTTGCATTAATATACTTTACTACAGTGCACTATCACTTTAAAGAGATAAAGATTTAAAGTTTTGGATATCTAAAATGTAATAGTTGTATTGATTATGTGAATTACAGTAGAGATAAAATGAATAGAATATTTACTTTCCACTGAAGCTGAAATTTTGAGTCTTTTCATGTTTGTGGTATATGCTGATTGTGTTATCTCAAAATTAAGGAAACAAAATTATAATTAGGTTACATTGGAGAACAGTATGAATCTATGAGGTTAGATATACTTAGGTTGTAAAAAAACCCTCAGAAGGTTTTTTTTTTTTTTTTTGGTATCCTACAGTTGAATAAGAACTACAACTATTATCATCATTGACCAGCATGATAGAAGTTGTGATCCATTCATTGCAAAGTCTAGCTAGGGAAAAATAGTTCTGGAGCTGTATTATATAATAGTACAGTAAATGTCTAGAAGCCTTGTCATCCTCTTAAAAGTTTCTAATGTGCTTGTGTTCTTATCTTTCATTTTATATCTGAAATATCTTTCTAAAACCATTCTCCCCCTCCTCTTCAGACCCACTTCAAAAGTTTGAACATACTTTCATACATATTCATTTGTGCTTCCTTCCATTTTTCCTTCCTAATCTAAAAATTCAGGATGCAGGTTCTTTAGAGCAGAGCAAATATCTCACTTATAGATTACCGTCATGCTATAGTGAAATAATTTCTTATATATTTTGTAAATGAAATCATATTATGACATTATACATACAGTAATGATGCTTTTATGTTTCTAGAAAACTGATGATTAATGCAAATTACTATATTGTGCTGGAAAATTGTGCATGTATAAAATGTTCTTAATATTTAAATTAATACCAGTAATAATATTAAGCATCCTGCAAGTTATTTTTAGAATTTTAAATGTTTTATTCTCACTAGAGAGTAAACATGTGAACAAATAATAGTCATATATTATTTGCATGATTGTAATTGCTCAAATTCTTGCATAGTTTAATATATTATTGTAATGAAAGCTTCCCTTTCTCCTCAAAATATAGTTGGGATGGGTGTCTTTAATTGATAACTGATGATTTTCAATTGAAAATGCATAGAATATGATTGGAATATGTGAAAAGTTTAGTTAACAATTTTTTGACATGCATATTTTCATTTTAGTCTGTCTTCCTGTTTTCTTTTCCTTATGTCACACATTTAAACTAAAGCTTCAAATAATTTTGAGATATACTTTTTCAATGATTTACAGGAGGGTAGTATATTTTTTTCATTTACAGTGATCCCTCGAGTTTCGCGATCTCGATCTTTGCGAAACGCTATATTGCGATTTTTCCACCCGATGACGTCACTCCCTTCCTTTCTCATCTTTCTTTCTCTCTCTCTTTCTCTATCTTGCTTCTTCCTCTCTCACACTCTCTTCCTCCCTCTCTCATCTCTTTCTTTCCTTCTCTCTCTTTCTCTATCTCTCCCCCTCTTGCTCTCGAGCGGCGGGCGGCACCCAGGGAAGGTTCCTTCGGCCGCCCAGCAGCTGATCTGCTCGGCAGTGCAGTAGCAGCGAGGAGCCGAAGATGGGGTTTCCCCTTTGCGTGGGCAACGGGGAAACCCCATCTTCGGCTCCTCGCTGCTACTGCGCTGCCGAGCAGATCAGCTGCTGGGCGGCCGAAGGAACCTTCCCTGGGTCTTCAATTCCCAGAATTCCCCGCCGCCCACGCAAAGGGGAAACCCCGATCGTGCACCGAGCGGTGGACAAGCGGTGGACAAGCGGCGGGCGGAAAAGCGGCGGGCGGACAAGCGGCGGGCGGACAAGCGGCGGGCGGACAAGCGGCGGGCGGACAAGCGGCGGACGGACAAGCGGCGGACGGACAAGCGGCGGACGGACAAGCGGCGGGCAGGCGGGCAGGCAGGCAGCTCCTCAGCTGCTGGGCGGCGGAAGGAACCTTCTCTGGGTCTTCCCAGGTGCGGAAGTAAAAACACCATCTGCGCATGCGCGGCCATGGAAAAAGGGGCGCGCATGCGCAGATGGTGTTTTTACTTCCGCACCACTACATTGCGAAAAATCGAGTATCGCGAGGGGTCTTGGAACGTAACCCTCGCGATACTTGAGGGATCACTGTATATATTTGTTATAGCTGCCTAACATCAATAATTAATTTAAAACATATAATCTAAATATATGTTGGATATTCAGTGGAATGCCCCTGTAGCAGGTTCATGCCCTATTATCTGGGAACAATTTGATCCTATTGCTCCTGAAGTGGTCAAGATCCTAAGGAATATGCATGCAAGCATTTGTGTTTTAGACCATGCCCCTCCTGGTTTGTGAAAGCTTCTCGGGAGGTGACAGGTAGGTGGAATCGTGGTGATTAATGCTTCCCTATAGGAGATGGTAGTGCCTAAGCATAAGCAGGCTGTGGTCTACCCTCTTGTCACCTCTCCTGTGGAAGCTGCACCAGTTTGCTTCTGGGTACAGGTCAGGATGCTGGTTGTCCTCTCTAAAGCCCTCCTTGGCTTGGGACCAAGTTATCTGAGGGAGTTGCCAGTTACATCTATCTGACCCACTAGAACCGGGGAGGCAAGGAATATTGCAGGTCCCATCCCCTAGGGGGGTAAACCTGGTGGGACCCAGAAGAAGGGCCTTCTCTGTGGTGATTCCCATTCTCTGGAACATCATTTCCCCAGCGATGAGAATGACTTCCACACTCTAACAGTCTTCCGGCAGGCGCTGAAGACCTGGTTGTGCCAGAGGGCCTGAGAAATTCAGAGTGGTTGTCACCAAGGTTGGCGAGCTATTATTTTATTTTATTTTAATGTATTTTTATTTTATTTTATTTTAATATTATTGGTTTTTTAATATATATATATATGATGTTTTTTATATCCCTGTAAGCCGCCTTGAGTCACCATGCGTGAATAGACAGCAGTATAAATTTTCTAATAAATAAGTAAATTAACTCATTTTCACTGATTCAAAGCAAGAGAGCAGAACCAGATTTTACTGGGTGCATGTGCAATATGTGCCACTGTATTATAATTCTTTACTGGAAATTATTGAATAGATGGGGAGGCATCCTATTTACTGTATTTCATCAATTAAAGGACCATCTGACTAATCTGAGTCTTACTGTCCTATATAGCTCTCAAGCTTTAGGACACTACACTAAATTATTGTATGTATTCTTCTCAATAAAAAATGGAGTTTGTCTTTTTGACATAAAAAGATGTATTTAAATGTATTGTAAATCACAGGAAATCTAACAGTACCATCTATGATTTGTTTGTCTGCTTTAGTGTTAAAAAGTAGCTTTATGCATTTTAAAAAAATCAGATGTAATATTCTGTGATGCAATCAAAAGCATTCACAACATTAGTAGAAGTTTAAAAAAATGCTTATGTTTTTCTACATTACCAAAATCAATTGTTGCCAGAAGTGACAATAACATCTTTTTCATTGCCCCCCCTCCTTTCGAGAAATTATCTAAAGACTAAATTATGCACAATATTTTTAGAGACTCTGAGTATTGATGAATGAGGGTGCTCTTTTAGGCTGAGATTTACCTGTAGCAATATTGTTTTGCTCACAAGTAAAAAATAATCTGTTGTAATAGCTGCACAAGACTTAATTTAATTAGGAATGTTGTAGAGGAGGAAAAAGATAACTGGATAAAAGAACTCAGTTTAGTGTAGTCGTGACTAAGGTAGTACTACCTAGAAAGCAGAAGACTGTGGCTTCCAATCCTACCTTGGGCTTGAAAGCTTCGGCACCTGAGGAAAAAAAGATTCACCATCACTGTTTTATGACTTGAATTACTTATAAAATAAGAAAGACAAGATAAACATTTAATAAAAATTAAGTAATAGTTTCATGACTCGTGTGCTACTGGTGTGCAATTACTGGGGGGGGGGGTTGCTTATGCGCAGGAGTGCTATCTCCAAGGACTTCTGGAACACCCGCCCCACCTCTCCTGCAGCCGCTTCGCTGACAGCCGTGGACGAAAGCGCTCCCACGAAGGGACTGTAGGAGAGGCGGGGCAGGCATTCCCAAAATGCTTGAAGAAAGCACTCTCGCAGCCGCTTCACTGGGAGCGCTTTCTCCAAGCACTTCGGGAACGCCTGCCCTTCCCCTCTCGCAGCCCTTTCGCTGGGAGTGCTTTCGTCCTGGGCTGTCAGCAAAGGGGCTGCAGGAGAGGCAGGGCAGGCATTCCGGAAGCGCTCAGAGAAAGTGCTCCCAGCGAAGCGGCTGCAAGAGCCCTTTCTCCAAGTGTTTTGGGAACACCTGCTCGCCTTTCCTGCAGCCCCTTCACTGACAGCCCTGGACGAAAGTGCTCCCAGCGAATGGGCTGGGAGAGGGGCAGAGCAGGCGTTCCCGAAGCACTCTGAGAAAACCTTCTCATAGCCCCTTTGCTGGGGGTGCTTTCACCGAGCCAGCCCCTTCACAGCCGCCCCTCTGCTCCAGCCCCGCCCTCCCAAAGGATGGGGCTGCCACATCCTGGCAGATTCCATCCCTCTTGCCAGGGCAAGAGGATAGTGGCGGCGGTGGTTTCCCTTTCAGAAGCAGCAGCAGCGCCGGAAATGTCACATCCACTGCCCCCGAACAAGGATCCGAATGCTGGCAGTAATGGGCAAAAGGGGTGAGTTTTGGGCTTGCATTATTTGCTTTTCCATTGATTCCTATGAGAAACATTGTTTTGTCTTACGAACTTTTCACCTTACGAACCTTGTCCCGGATCCAATTAAGTTTGTCAGACGAGGTATTACTGTACTGTCTACTAGAGTTGACGTGACTTTGTATGCCGCCCCAAGCCTATGGAGAGGGGCGGCATACAAATCTAATTAATAATAATAATAATAATAATAATAATAATAATAATAATAATAATAATAATAGAGTTACCCGCAGAACAGTCACAGGGACCTTGATTACATCACTAGACACAGATTGGATCTATTTATAGGCAAGGCATGTATATCAAGGGCATGATTAAGAGATCACCATGAAAAATCTGTAGGTGGCACTGGGAAGTAGTTCCAAGTAATGGAGTCAAGAATCTCTCTGCTGAGGTTGATAAACAGCTCTGTAGAGCACAAAGTCACTATGAACGATCATGAGATGCCTTAGAGAAGCTATGAAGAACTTCACAAGTTGCCTGTCCCGTTAAGATCTGCCATAATAAAATTAGGGAAATGAGGAGCAAATATAGGTACATTTCAGAGTCAGGACATTATTCAACCAAGCTTCTGCTCCCGACCTTCTCACCCTTTGGAACACAGATGGCACACACTTGACGTGAGGAGAGCTCTTTGTATTTACTTGAGAAGAACACGGCCCATCAGACGAACTGAGGCCCTGTTTATTTTCTTCTCACCTCAAAAGATCGGCCTCAAAACATCCTCATCCACCATTGGTCGATGGATCCGTGGGGCCATTGCCAAAGCCTATGACGTGGAGGGCATCCAGAGGCCTCTGGGCATAACTGCCCACTCCATGAGGAGTGTGGCCACTTCGGTGGTCTGGGCCACTCAATGCCCCCTGGAGGATCTATGCAGAGCGGCTACCTGGACCTCTCTCACTCCGTTTATCTGCCACTATAAGATCAACAAGTTTGCCTCAGCACAGGCGGCCTTTGACTGGAGGGTCCTACAACAAGTAGTGGAACTTACCCCTCCCTTGGGACAATAACTTTGACATATCCCATCCTGACTGTCGACTCCTTCCTCCAAGGAGAATGAGCGTTGACTCATCTGATATGCTCTTTCTCTTGGTAGAGGAGTCGACAGTCAGGTCCCTCCCATTCCAATTCTCCTTATGCTTATCTCCCTTCTTCTTCTTACTTCGTTTCTCCCTGTTCAGTGTAGAGCTACTAAAGTTCCTGTATATAGTTCAGGTTTTGACTTTGAATCTAGGAGTCTGAGTTTGTGCTGCCACTCCGAGTCAGTGTTTTCAGTTACGTCATCAAAACTGGGCCTGTGGGCGGTTCCAGCATTTTTATACTTCTATGACTCGGACACGCCTTTGACGAGCGAGTACAACCCATCCTGACTGTCAACTCCTCTACCAAGAGGAAGAGCATATCAGATGAGTCAACGCTCATTCTCTTCCTGCTCCTGTTAACAGTGGTGTCCCTCAAGGTAGTGTTTTAGGACCCACACTATTCATACTATACATAAACGATCTTTGCGATTGCATCACTAGCAATTGCGTTCTCTTTGCAGATGATGTCAAACTATTTAACACCACTGACAATACTGCTACCCTTCAAAAAGACCTTGATCATGTAGCAGAATGGTCTGAAACCTGGCAACTTTAAATCTCCACCACTAAATGCTCTGTCTTACACATTGGTAAAAAGAATCGGAATACTAAATATAAACTAGGAGGAATTGAACTTATTGATAACCCTCAATCTGTCAAAGATCTTGGAGTACTCATATCCAATGACCTAAGTCCTAGAGCCCACTACAACAACATTGCCAAAAAGACTTTAAGAGTTGTTAACCTAATCCTTCGCAGCTTCTTCTCTGGTAATTTTGAACTGCTAACAAGAGCTTACAAAATATTTGTCAGACCAGTCCTAGAATACAGCTCACCTTTATGGAACCCACATTGCATATCTGACATCAACACAAGTGAGAGAGTCCAGAACTATTTCACAAGAAGAGTCCTTCACTCCTCTTCTCACAACAAAATACCTTACTCCGCCAGACTTGAAATTCTTGGTTTAGACAACTTACAACTCCGTTGTTTCCGTTCCAACTTAATTATAGTTCATAAAATCATATACCAAAATTTCCTACCTGTTAACAACTACTTCACCTTCAACCGCAACAACACATGAGCACAAAATCGATTTAAACTAAATGTCAACCGCTCCAAACTTGACTGCAAAAAATACGACTTCAGCAACAGAGTAATCAATGCCTGGAATGCACTACCTGATTCTGTGGTTTCTACTCCTGACCCCAAAACCTTTAACCTTAGACTATCTACAATTGACCTCTCCCCCTTTCTAAGAGGTCTGTAAGGGGCATGCATAAGCGCACCACTGTGCCTACCTTCCCTGTCCTATTGTCTTCTTTTGTTACTTTTTATCATTACTTATCTAATGTTTTATTTGTACAAATTACCACCCTATAATTGTTTGACTAAATAAATAAATAAATAAAATTTTGAATTAGTGTTGCTTTTAGACTTTAACATAAATAGCTACTCCACCTCCCCTTCTCTCTACTCTATCCTTCCTATATAGTGTATATCCTGGTATGGATATTTTAAATTACGAAATTAATATTAATATTAGAGAGAGAAATCCAGGCGGGCAAGAGGGGGAAACCTCCTGCTCATTTGACCAAAAGGCGGCTGTTGCTGCTACTTGCTTCCTCTTCCTTCCCATGCTGAAGGGTTCCTCTCACTCGTTTTGTAGCCGGTGCTTTTCTTTCACTGTGGTGACTCCTCGGTTTGGCTGAAGCCGAGTTGATCTGGCTGGGGTAAAGTGCCCCCTTTTGCCTTTCTGCGCCCAGAAACTACCTCATGCAGGGTGTATGGGAGGCAGCGTGAGGGAGTCATCACAGCGAAGGGGTTTATTCCCTCTATAAGCACCCAGAGAAAGGAAAATGCTTCATTCGCTCTGAACTGCCAAAGCCTCCTTAAGCACCACCGAAAGACTCCTCTGGCAGCCCAGAAAAGCCCGAGATGGCCGGGATTAAAGGGGCAATGGCAGGAAACTGGTCGGGCCTTCGTGCCGCTCTCAGATTTCCTGGGAAATTTTTCCGGGCTCAGGTTCTTAAGTAGAAAATGGTTCTTAAGAAGAGGCAAAAAAATCTTGAACACCCGGTTCTTATCTAGAAAAGTTGTTAAGTACAGGCATTCTTAGGTAGCGGTACCATTGTATATGAAAAAAGATGATTGATTAATTACTTCAGAAACCTCCAAAAGTTTAACATTTGTAGAAAATTGTCAATTTATTGGACATCCCTAGTTAAAGCTTTTGGAAAGCATCATAACAAATTTGAATAAAAGACCAATGGTTTGTGAACATTTAAAAACAGGAAGCCAATTTCAAGACAGAAACAAACATCAATTTCTCAATTTTTTGGAGCCAGATTACTGGAATATTGAAGAAGTAATAGTTCCACGGAAAGCAGCTGAAGAAAAATTGCTTGAATTTAGTGATATTTTAAATTATGAAATTAATATTAATATTAATTAATATTAACAATTATCAGGATTGTGTGAAAAATGTTTTTAAAGACTCCAATAAATATGCAATTCCTGACAGTATTAAAAAAGCTAAAAAATATTGTGAGAACAATTGTTATAATTGTAATTAGTAGAAGCAGAAAGGGGCTTTTCAAAAATGAATCTCATATTTTCCAAAAAGAGGAATATAGCAAACCTACCTCTAAAACAGTGGTTCTCAACCTGGGGGTTGGGACCCCTTTGGGGGTCAAACAACCATTTCACAGGGGTCGCCTAAGACCATGGGAAAAGACAAAGTTCCTATGGTGTTAGGAACTAAAGCTTCTATTCTGGTGCCCTGGAACATATTTTTACAATCCAACCAATCAGGCGTTTACAGTGGGGGTGTCCCTCTGACCTTTTTGCCAATCAGCTTAAAGCTCTGTTGGGAGAATAAGCACTAGACTTATGGTTGGGGGTCACCACAACATGAGGAACTGTATTAAGGGGTTGCGGCATTAGAAAGGTTGAGAACCACTGCTCTAAAAGGACTGGGCATAAAAGGAGTGACCCTATTCCTATAGCCAAAAAATTGTTACGAGTAAATCATAGAGCTTATGATACTTAAATAAAACTGGAAAAAAAGTGAAAGTGAGGAGGATGTCAATCAAACAGCAATTTGGAGATAACCTAACAGGTTTTATTTTTTGTCTGGTATTATTTAATAGTTTTTCATTCATATTGGGGGTTTTTAGTAAACTTTATTGGTTTTTAAAAACATTTTCTTTAAAATCAGACATAATTATACTTATTCTGCATTGGTTGATAACAAAGAAAGAAAAATAAACAATCACATCTCTATTTCATTACATACTTTCATTCCAGAGTTATTTCTTCACCTCAATAAACAATATAATTAAATATTTCTGTATATATTTACATAATTTTTATACCTTTTTGTTTACATATTTACAATTAACATTGCTGATAATTCTGACTGTTACCTATGATTTTTTGTTCGTTTTTCCTAATTCAACCCATTTGTACCATTGCTCCCATATTTCTTAGTAATCTGATTCCTTTTGCCCTCTTAAATCCAGTGTAAGTTTGTCCATCTCGGAGCAATCATAATGAATAAGATCTTATTTATTATTGCTTTTTCTGGAGGTATCTCTGTGTTTTTCAAAAATTGGGCAAAGATGATCCTGGCTTATGTGTAATATTAAAATATTTTATTCCCTTGCTGTATTTCTTTTTGAAAATTCCCAATAAGAATAATTCAGGAGTGAATTCTATTGTATCATGTGTAATCATCCTGTAACAATTATGTATTTTCTTCCAGAATTTTTTTTTCTGTACATAACCACCATATGTGAAAGAAGGTTCCATTGATTTTTTTGCAATGCCAGTAATTTGGGTTTGATTTTGGATATATTTTAGCTAATTGGATTGTTGCCAAATGCCATCTGTAGCACATGTTATAATAATTTTCCTTGTATGGTACTGATTTGGTTAATTTTAGATTTTTATTCCATACCTGTTCCCAAACTACCAAATGAATATTATGTCCTATATTTTGTGCTCATTTTATCATGTGCCAATATTCTGTTATTATCTAAATTTACCCATTCTCTGGCCAAGCTAATGTTGCAGCAGTTTGATATAATTTTCAGTCAGGAAGGCCAAGACTGACATCCACCCCTGCTTTTATCATCCTGTAAGTCTATTTTCTTTATTCCTAGTTTTTTTTTATTTTGCCAAATAAATTTTTTGGTCATTTCATGTAAATTTGTAAAAAAAATATATCTAATTTTAATGGGGCAATTTGAAATAAATATAATAATTTAGGAAGTATATTCATCTTTATTATGGCAGTCTGGCCCAATAAGGATAGCTGTACACTTCTCCATTTTTAAAAATCTAGATTTATTTATTTTTTTATTTATCATTCATTCATTCATTCATTCGATTTTTATGCTGCCCTTCTCCTTAGACTCAGGGCGGCTTACAACATGTTAGCAATAGCACTTTTAAACAGAGCCAGCATATTGCCCCCACAATCCGGGTTCTCACTTTATCCACCTCAGAAGGATGGAAGGCTGAGTCAACCTTGAGCCGGTGATGAGATTTGAACCGCTGACCTACAGATCTACACTCAGCTTCATGGCTTGCAGTGCAACACTCTAACTGCTGCGCCACCCCGGCTCATAGATCTATTTGTTCCATTAATTTTTTATAGTTATTCTCTTTTATCGTTGAACACTTGTTTGTTAAATAAATGCCTACGTTTTTTTTTTTTACTATTTGTACGTTTAAACTTCTTTCTAAGTTTCTTTCTTGTTGAAGTGTCATATTTTTTGTTAGTATTTTAGTTTTCTGTCTATTTATTTTGAGGCCAGTTATTAATCCATAATTTTTCAATTCAATAATTGAATGTACTCCTGATTTGTGAGAATCTTCTAAGAAGAAAACCAGGTCATTCGCAAAAGTTTGTAGCTTATAGGTTTCCTTTGACAGTTGTTCCTTTAATTTCAGAATTTTCTCTAATTCTATTCGGCAATACTTCCACTGTTAGTATGAATAGCGGGGGGGGGGGGGGATAAAGGGCATCCCTGCCTGACTCCTTTTTGTATTTGAAAGGTTTGGGTCATATCACCATTTATTATTATTTTGGCAGATTGGGAAGAGTATACAGCTTCGATCATTTTTATAAATTTTTCACCAAATTCCTTTTTCCTAATTAATAATTTCATATATTGCCAATCTACATTGTCAAATGCCTTTTGCACATCCAGAAAGACAGTTGCCATCTGTCTTTCTGGATGCACTTCATAATATTCAAAAATATCCATTACTATCCTAAATTTTGTCCTAATTTGTCTCATTGACAGAAATCCATTTTGGTCCAAATATATAAATGTATTCAAAATGGTTTTTACTCTTTCCTCCACTATGTTCATAAAAATTTTGTAATCATTGTTTAACAATTAAAAATGGCCTATAATTTTGGATTGAACGAGGTTTTGCACCTTCTTTCAACAATGTGGTGATTTAAGATTCCATGTAAGATTCTAGTGTATGTTTTATGTGGGTTAGAATAAAAAGTACAGTATATTGTTTAGTTTTTGGATAGAGTGTCCTCCATGAGTCTGTCAAATTGAACTCATCTACCATTTTCCAAAAAGCCTTTGGCAGCATGGACTTGCTTGATTCCCCCCCTCACTCCTCCACATGATCCTTTTTCCCATCCACAATTCCATTAATGTCCCCAATTATACAAATGTTTTTGTGATGTTCCATTTGAATTATTTTTGAGCGTACTTTTTAATAGAATTCTCCTTGATTCTTATTTGGAATATGTTAACAATCAATATGTTTGTTTTTCTTATTTCTGCTTCTATTATTAGTATTCTTCCTTTTGCGTCCCTATACTCAGTCCTCAAGAGTGGGGCAGCATATAAATGTAATAAATAATAATAATAATAGCGACAACAAACAACAACAATAATACCTTTCTTTACTTTTTATTTAATTTTTAACATAAATTACCACTCTTTTTTCTGCTGAAACTATAAATACTTTGCACAATTTTGGATACTTTAGATATCTCTTTTCATTTTCTTTAATATGCGTTTCTTGAAGGCATATCATGTCATTTCTTTGCTTAGCTAATTTTGTAAGTATTTTTTTCCTTTTACCAGTGCCGTTTAATCCTTGTACATTGATTGATATTAGATAGGTTTTTCTTTGCATTCCCCCCCCTTTTTCTTTTCTTTTCTTTGGTTTGTTTGTTTGCTTTCTGGGCTCTTGTTCTCACTTCTTTTGGTTTTGGTTGTTCTTCTGTTTCTTGTATCTTATCTTCTTTCTTCTTCTGATTCTTGTTCTTTTTGTGTTTCTAGTTTCAGTTTTCCGCTTGATGGAGAGATTTCCTCCCCACTTTTTACCTGATCAAACATCTCTGTTGCTTTTTCTCAATTCTGACCCTTTTTCCTTCCCAAGTTAATAATATACCCTCCAGTATCAACCACTTGAATGGAATGTTCTTTCTATTTAATAAGCTTGTCAAAAATATATACTCCCTTCTTTGTTCCCTCACTCGCTTTGGTACTTGCTTTAATATTATTACCGTATTTTTGGTGTATAAGACGCACCTTTTTACTCTCTAAAAGAAGCTGATAATTAGGGTGCGTCTTATACTCTGAATGTAGTCTGGCGTAGCTTGTTTGCACCCTATATATTTCATCAATTTCATTTGTAGCCTCTTTTATATCTTTTCTTAACATTTCTGCTCCTATGCCTGCCATAAGTTCTCCTAAGTTTATAGTTTATAGTTTAATCAGATTTGTATGCCGCCCCTCTCCGCAGACTCGGGGCGGCTCACAGCAACAGCAATACAAGACAAATCCAATATTAAATTAATTTTAAGAACACCACAAGTTAAAAACCAATCATACACACTAGCATACCATACAAAAATTTTATAAGCCTAGGGGGAAGGAACATGTCAATTCCCCCATGCCTGACGACAGAGGTGGGTTTTAAGGAGCTTACGAAAGGCTAGGAGGGTGGGGGCAACTCTGATATCTGGGGGGAGTTGATTCCAAAGGGTCGGGGCCGCCACAGAGAAGGCTCTTCCCCTGGG